>NW_020201393.1:9628-34038 GCF_001531365.2 Cynara cardunculus var. scolymus
ATATATATATATATATATATATAGATTTTACTAAATACTTCAACCTAATGATTTAATTTAAGAAGAGGGTGACAAGTCAACCCGTTTATTTAGGGAGATGTGGATCCTTATATATTCGATGTTACATAATGTTTAAGTAAGCTGTTTAAATATTTATCAGATATATAAACTACAACTTTGATTAAAGACAAAGAAAATGAATCTTGTTAATTTGAAATAATATTATTAATTTATCTGTAATGATGATAGTAATATATCAAATGCAACAGCTTTCTTAAAATAAGTAAAGATTTCAATTTTTATAAGACATAAACAACAACGTATATTTTATAATTCCGAAACAGTTCAAACCCCAATGACCTACAACTCCAATTATTTGTATAATAAGATAATGTAAATATTGTATTTGCCTGTCGATTAACCACTATTCGATATATATAAATACGTAAATAAGATCTCATAATTAAAAACAAATATGTACTTTATCATTGTTGTCTTTTACTAAAATATTGGCATATAACTTGCAAAATATTTTAAACTTAAAATCAATGTTATTAAATAGAAAGAAAAAAAGCATTGAGAAGGGTTTTAATGTAATTTGATGAATTCTTTTGTCTAACAAACGTTAATTGTTCTTATTTAGCATTTAATTTAACGGGTAGATTTTGTAATTATAGATGATGTGAATGTCAGGTTGTGAAGTTATGTTGTAATAATTGAGAACGTAAAAAATATTGTAACATTGAAGTTAACTGGTTCCGTGATAGCTAAAAATGCATTTATTAGTTAAAATGTATACAAATTTTATTACAATTTAATGTATTTTTTTAATTAATTTTTCTCTGTTCCAAAAATAATTGTCCACAATGAATAAGACACAATTATAGAATATGGAATTAGTCCATTTTTTTGATCAACAAAAGAACAATTTTACCTTTAGTTATAATGAGATAAATTTTTTCATCTAATAACTAAGGGTAAAAATGAGAAATAGTAATATAGACACTTGTTTTAAGATGAGATATTGATTTCAATTACATGTAACTTTTATAAAAAATGAAGTCAGGAATTAAGTTAAATTAAATAAAAAATAAAATAAATGTGTAAGTTAATATTTAGGGGGAAGGAAAGGGGGTAAGAGGATATCCAACCGTTTTTTTATAGTTTTTTTAAATAAAAAAGAAAACATAAATTTTCTTAAAAATATTACATTCATCTTCAACAGACTATTTGTTTGAAATTTTTTAAACATAAATTATGTTATTATAATATTCTCTAATTTATTATCCCAATACATTTTAAAACATTTTGTAAAAGAAATAATAACTCAATCTCAATATACTTGTTTTCGTAAGATCCGTAAGACCACTTTTTTACACTTAAAATTTCATTGTTTAATTCTTTTTACCTTCAAAATGTTTTATTGTAAAGTTTCAAATGTAAATATATGATCTCATGCAAATCCAACCCAAAAATTAAAATAACAATATAGACACTCATTTTAAAATAAAAATTATATATATATATATATATATATATATAAAAGAAAAATAAAAAAAAAATAAAAGAAAAGAAAATATGTAAGTTAATATTTAGGGGGTAAGGGTGAGGTGAGAAGTGGCGCATGGAGTTTCGAATAGCCGGCCAATCGTAACAAACATGGGGCGCAGTCAGGCAGGCGAGGCGAGAGGCGATGGGTGGTGGGAGTTGTGTGTGTTTGTTTTTTTGTCGTTTAGTATAGATTAGATTAGGTTTTGATGGGGGGTGGTATTTAGAAAGGGTCACACCAGAAAACCAAAAAGGCGGCTAACAGAAATGGTAAGGTTAGCCAAAGAGAAAGGAGGAGGTGGAGTTGGCCCTTTGGTGAATCAGGAGTCGCCCCTTTAATTGGCTTACATTTTGCCCCTTCCACTTTTCATCTTCATGCATGGTAAGTAACTTCCACATGCTTGCTCTCTTCCTACCTTCCTTCCATTAGAATTTAGATACAAAGTAGGAAAAAAAAAAAAAAAAAATTATACTTAAAACCTTAATGAATTGAAGATGTTTCTTTCTATCTAAAAAAAGCCCGGGGCCTCTAAAGGCCCTAATGGTCATCCGCCCCTGAAAAAAAGAATGCTTATTTTATAAAATAATGTATTTGAGCTTGGACTCCAAAGATTTTTAAAAAATGCTTAGAAATCTCAAATTCAAATTCAAGAAGAGATAAAAATCTCGTTGTAGATTCAAATGCGGGGACTCTGGGCTACCGCAAACTAGGTGGTCATTAGTCGGCTCGTATAACGGATTGGATATCTAGTTACTACTTTACCCATGTCACTGTCTTCTTTTTCATGACAAAGAGAGGAATGCTACGATATTTGCTAACATGTACATTGAAATTGTATTACATTTCGTGATATTATTTGTTAAAAAAAGCTCATGAGACAAAGTAATTGTCGGTTTAAAGAAAGGCAAAAATTCTAAATGCAACGCGGGTTTTCTTTTTCTATAACTAACGGATTAAAGTTTGACAAAATCTTTGGTTAGAACAACATGCATTGCTACACGTCTCTTTTATTTTGTTCTTATTTTTAGTGTTTACTAAGCCACACAAATTCATATCCGATTTTGAATCCTATTGGTGTTTTAATCATTGTTATTGTTATTTTTTTTTAATTATAATATTGTTCAACCTAGTTTGTCTAGTAACATATGATTAGTCAATTTGTATCAACAATTCATAAAAAATAAATAATTAAAGGTAATTTTTTTCATTAAAACAAGGCTAAAGTCTAATTATTAAAACAAGTGGGGCATATGTGTAAAAAGCAAAGAAACAAATGTGTGTACATATATTTTTCAAAACTAGTCCTTTTCTTTTTATGTTTAGCACGAGTCTTTAGCTTTTAGTTTTCCTATTTGGATTCGTAAGTGTGCAAGTTTTACAGGAGGATCAAGTTGACTGACTATAAATAGTGGTATATGTCAATACATACTGACATTTGATCGTATGGGAAAAAGAGTTAAAGTGAGATGTATAAGAAGTGATCTGAATTTTTGATCACCTTTAATCTCAAATTCACTTATTAATCGCGTTCGATACAGGGATTGGTCCGGTGCATCTCATCTCGATGAATCTCATCCTAATATACATTCAAGGATGGAGATCCACTCTTACGTTTCTCACATCCAATGAAGTAACAAATAAAAACCTTTTTCTTGCATTTTTTTTGTCACATCTATGCCAACTTAACAAATAACTACCATAAAATTCAAAAATAATTGCACTTACAAGAATGAAGAAACTTTCTTTTTGTGTATTCTATATATATTCCAACATCAATAATTATTATATTTTAATTTATATAAACAAGTTATATACATATAATATTATATTATGATTTATATTAATATATGTGAGCAGGTTCTGCTAGAAACTTATAATTCATTAAGAATGTAAGAACCACCCACAGTGCAACGCATAATATATTCATCAAGAATATGGACATGTTATTCATTATGAATGCGTGATTCATGATTAATAACCATTTCATATTCATCATGAATGTGTTATTCATGATAAATGTTCATTCTAAAAAGGGGCATGTGATGTGTTGTGGACAGTTTCCGAGTTCCTAATCAAATTGGGGTTCTTAATGAAACTTCTTTCTTAGAGATGTATATACATATATAAATATTATATCTATAGTATCATTTCATATAAACATATATAGTAATATTGTATTTTGTTATTTAAGAAGGGTAAAATAGTAATTTTGTATTTTTGTCCAATGTTATGAAACAAAAAACCATAGTTTTGTCTCATAAAAATAGTTTTTTTTCCCATCTCACTCTTGTTCCAAGTCGTACTAGACATGTGATTATTTTTTTGTCTCACCCTAGATCACGTAGTCTGCACACGGAATGCACCCTAAAGCTGTGCGAAAAATCATGTAATCTGATTAATACTAATCGATCAAAGTTACATATTGAATTGTAATTGCGTTGGATTAGATCCAAAGTTTCAATATTTAACTCTAATTTGTAGATTGTTCGATGACAATTCAAAACACAATAAAAACTGAACCGGATCAGTTCAATTACGATCCAAGTATCAATGAAGAAGTGTTTTATGTGATTTGGTGTTATGAGTAGAAAAAAAGTTAGCATATATCACATTAATGAGATCCTATATTTATGTGAGATTTAGTTTAAAACATGTTACAACAAATGTAAGATTGATAATTTTTTAAAGGATACAAATCAATTTGTTTAAATAAAATGAAATAAGCAACAACAAACAAACAAAATCTTGACTTAAAATTAAGCTTTATAGATGAGGAATAAGGTATCTATTTTATTACTATGGGCATCTCAATTGATTTTATAATGTTTTAAAGTTAACAAGCAAATAAACTTTAAATAATTTCGAGAAAACACGTCAAAAATCGTTAATAAGTTTTGAACAATCAGATTAAAATAAATAATTAAGGGTCTGTTTGTTAACAATTTAATTAGCTTAATGACACTTACAACTTATACGATCAGATATACATGATTGTCTAGTAGTGAATTAATGATATAAAAAATGACTTATTCAGTAAGTTTTTAGGCATGAAAACTTTATACAAAAAAACCAAATTTATCTAAACTTACCTGTCTATAAAAAACCCTGATAAACAAAAACATTCTAATCTATACAGACATATTAATCTATTCAAACAGTTTTATTCATGTAAATGTAAAATACCCCTAATAAAAACACATTAAAAAAGTGGTAAGTAGGTGGGATAAAGTGCATGGAGAAATGAACCACATATCACCTCTCCCAAATCAACCTACCCATTCTATCACTTGAACGTGCTCCCTTAGCCGATCAAATTTTATTTTTTGGTGTCACATTTTTTGTTCACTTATTAATTTTAAATTCATTTTGATTCTCCTTTTTGCTACTCTTAAGTAATATTTTTAGGTATTTAATTTAATTAAAATTCCATTAAATCAATTGTTATTAATAAATATAAATTGAGTTGAGACCATGAATCTATAATTTTCTAGGTCGAAAGTAAATGTAAATTAGATATATTTTTAAAAATCTATAACTTGTTTTCTTTTTTTAATTTAGTACATGATGTTTATATAATAATATATGTAGAAAAAATTATGTTTTGAAAAATACGTTTTATAAAATAGATATTTTTTCACAATTTTGAGCTTTAACTTGTAGGGTATTGAAATTTTACCAAACCAATCAACAACAATACCAATCATATCGACTAAATTTTATTGACATTTCTGGTTGGTATTGTCGTACCAATAATGCAAATAATACAAGAAATTGAAGATCATGGTATCAGGGAACCTATTACATCCCAAAACCAAATCCTAAAATTTAAGCTCTTACATATAACAGGTTCCAATTTATACAAATAGATCAATATGATCCATGCATATTAGCCAAAAGTCTGATCTCCGAAAAAAACTTTTCTAATAAGGACTAAACCAACAGCCAATTATATCTTTCCTTTCAACTTATTTAAACTGTTATGGATGCCCTGCCATGTATCGTGGTTAAACCCCCCATCTATCGTGGTTAAACCCGCCAACAAACTCATAGGTCAAAACTTGGTCGATGAACTCCCTCATCTCCCAAGACATGGGAGATGAGCGCACCCTCATCTCCCAAGGCATGGGATATGAACACACCCCATCTATCGTGGTTAAACCCAACAAACTCATAGGTCAAAGCTTGGTCGATGAACTCCCTCATCTCCCAAGGCATGGGAGATGAGCGCACCCTCATCTCCCAAGGCATGGGAGATGAACACACCCCACCAGACATTATTTTTTGAATCCAAACACGTCACATAATTTCATATATCAAAGTAATCATGTGTAACGTAATAACACATAATTTACCAAAACTTTGTAAAAAATCACTACGATATCAACCAAAACCGAACCTCTATCCAGATTTTCATAACACTTCTAAATCTTCACTTAAAAAGACCTCCCAACCAAAAAACCTCTTTTAGATTTTCAAACCATCTATAGTTATACCTATAAAAGGAAAGAGGTGAGGCGGTGCATGGGCATGCTCCAGCCTCCCCCATGTGGTAATCCCCAAAAACACAATACCACTGGACCAAAATTATAATGCCATAAGGTGGTGACCAAAATTTCACCATTGGTTCCTCCTCTTCCAATAATTGCCAGATTTTACCCCTGAATTTTTCTTTGTTATTTACATTCGAGACCTGATCACTTATCACTTAAAACCGAACATTATAATATCATCTCCTTAGATAACTTTCGTCATAGAATTTCACTAAGTAAACAAATGAGGATATTTTACTCTCATCTCAGACTCGGGTTCCCAGGTGGCTTCTAGCCCCTTATGGTATCGACACTGTACTTTCACTAGTCTGATCTCTTTATTTCGCAACACTTTCATTTTGAAATCTGTAATGGTTTCAGGGGTCTCTTCAAAACACAAATTTTCATCAATTCTGATTTCTGGTAGTGCCATAACTACCTCTGGATTTGCTAGACATTCCTTTAGATTTGATACATGAAAAGTGTTATGAATACCGCTCAACTCCATAGGAAGCTCTAGTTTGTATGCAACTTCCCCAACTCGTTCAAGGATAGAAAATGGTCCAATATACCTTAGACTCAAATTACCTTTATTTCCAAAAGGAACAACTCCTTTCCAGGTGACACTTTCAACATCACTCTATCACCAATTTGTAACTCAATCGGCTTACGATGCTTATCACCGTAACTTTTCTGCCGATCCTGGGCTACTTTCATTCGGTCATGAATCTGATTAATCTTATCCGCCGTCAACTGAACTATATCAGGTCCAGCCAACTGTTTCTCACGCATTTCGTTCCAACACACTGGTGTTCGACATTTTCACCCGTACAACACTTCAAATGGTGCTGCCTGAATACTCAAATGATAATTGTTGTTGTAGGAGAACTCAATCAATGGCATATGGCTATCCCACGATCCTCCAAAGTCATTAACACATGCCTGAAGCATATTTTCGAACGTTTGGATTGTTCGCTCACTTTGTCCATGGTTTGTGTGTGATAAGCCGTACTCAACTTTATCTGTGAACCCATTTCTCTTGAATCGACTGTCTCGATCGAAAATAATTGACAATGGAACACCTGACGTGTTACCACTTCATCAATATACAATTTCGCTAGTCGATTCATAGAATACGAATTTTTTATTGGTAATAAGTGATCAGACTTAGATAGTCGATCCATGATGACCCATATAGCATCAAAGCCTTTTGGATGTTCTAGGTAGCTTGGTTATGAAATCCATAGTAATGTGATCCCATTTCCAAACTGGAAGTTTTAACGACTGCAACTTACCGTAAGGTCGCTAATGCTCTATCTTCACTTGAAAGCAAGTCATACACTGCTCCACATGCCTCGCTACATCATTCTTCATTCCCGACCACCAGTATAATTGTTTCACATCTCGATACATTTTATTCGTACCCGGGTGAATGGAAAAACGAGATTTGTAAGCTTCACTCAATATTCTCTCTCTGAGATTACCATAACGTGGCACCCATACTCTATTCTGGAAACATAACAATTCTCAACTGTCTTTTACTAACTCAGTCAATAAACCACCGAGTCTCTCTTGCTTGATCTTATCTTCTTTTTTCGCTTCACTTTGAAAACTTTGCAGTTCCTTGTGAATGCTCGGCAAAATAATTCCGCCCTTAAGGCTGTAGCTTTAATCGTACCGCTCTTTTCTTTACGGCTTAACACGTTAGCACCACATTAACCTTACCTGGATGATACAAGATTTCACAATCGTGATCACTAACCAGTTCCAACCATCGTCTTTAGCGCATACTCAATTCTTGCTGATGGAACAAATGCTGCAAACTTTTATGATCAGTAAAAATTTGGCACTTAGTTCGATATAAGTAATGTCTCCAGATCTTCAAAGCAAAGATTACAGCCGCCAGCTCCATATCATGAGTAGGATATTGTTTTTCTTGCTCTGTTAACTACCTTGAGGCATAAGCGATAACCTTTCCACGTTGCATCAACACACAACCCAAACCCAGTTTCAAAACATCATTATAAACTACAAAATCTTCCGTACCATCAGGTAAGGATAGGAATGGCGCGCTGCACAGCTTATCTTTTAAAATTTGAAATGCTTCAGCTCGTACCTATTTCCATTCAAATTTCACGTTCTTTTTTGTCAGTCCGGTCAACGGTGTCGCAATACAAGAAAAGTCATGTATAAATTTTTGGTAATAACCTGCCAATCCAAGGAAACTACACATTTTTGTTGGCGTTTGCGGTGCTACCTACTTCTCGATGGCTTCAATTTTGAGTGGATCTACTTTAATACCCACATTAGAAATCACATGACCTAGAATTTGGACTTCTCGTAGCCAGAACTCACATTTTGACATCTTTGCATACAATTTCTCTCGTTTCAAAAGCTTTAGAATCAGTCGCAGATGATTCACGTGCTCTTCCTCAGATTGAGAGTATATAAATATATCATCAATAAAAACAATAACAAATTTATCGAGATATGAACGACACACCCTATTTATCATGTCCTTGAATGCCGCTGGTGCGTTTGTAAGTCCAAACGACATCACTAAGAACTCATAATAACTATAGCGCCTACGAAATGTTGTTTTTGACACATTTTCTACTTGTATCTTTAGCTGATGATAATCAGATCGTAAGCCAATCTTCGAAAAGTAACTAGCCCCAATCAACTGATCAAATAAATCATCAATTCTTGGGAGTGGATACTTTTTCTTGATTGTCAACTTATTTAGCTCACGGTAATCGATACATCTTCATTTATTCGTCTTTCTTCTTTACAAACAATATTAGTGCACCCCAAGGAGATGTACTCGGTCGAATAAGGCTTTTGTCGAGCAATTATTTCAACTGTGACATTAACTCTTTCAATTCAGATGGAGCTAATCTATATGGTGAACGAGCCACTGGCGTGGCTCCTGGTATCAATTCGATCTGAAATTCTATCGATCAATCAGGAGGTAAACTTGTCAAGTCTTTCGGGAATACTTCTGGAAGTTCACTTACAACTGGAATATTCTCCATATTGCTCTTTTCTTTCTTCATATCAATCACATAAGCGAGAAAGCTGACACACCCTTTCTATACATACCTTCGAGCCTTTAAGACGGAAATAATGTTAGAATAACGATTTCGTCTATCGCCATAAATTATAACCGATCCCTTCCCCAGTAAATCAATATGAATAATTTTCTTATTACATATTATGTTGGATTGGTTTTTAGCCAACTAATCCATACCCACTATTACATCAAATTCCCGTAACGACATAAGGAATAATTGAATGGGTACCTCGCATCCCTCTACTGCTATAAAACAATCATCAGACACTACCTTAACTGAAACTTCACTATCATTTGTGGTTTCTTCCATCAAAGAACCATCTAACACCTTAGACTTTAAACACACACATCCAACAAATGAAGACGACACAAATGAACGATTTACACCAGAATCAAATAAGACTTTGGCACATACCGAATTAACAAATAATGTACTTGTCACCACTTCCGAACTTTCTTCAGCTTTGCCTCTCATCATATGAAAGGCTCGTCCTCTCATCACTGTCTCTCCACGCTTTACCTCTTCACAGCCACTAGGAATATTTCGGTTAACCATTAGCCCCCGATTGGGTGGATTGCCCCTAGAATAATCAGATCCCTGTCCCTTTGCTTGTGGACAATTAAAATGAATATGATTGGGAGAATTACATGTAAAACATCGTCATACTGATCTACAAGTTTTGGCCAAATGACCTAATTCCTGACATTTGTAATACCTTCGTGGGTTAGTGTTACATTCCCCTTGATGCATCGTGCACACGGTCTATCAATAAACCTTTGTGTTGGACGATTTAGGGTTCCAACAAACTGAGGTCTATGAAAGTCAGCCACTGTCACATCCCCTTTTCTCTTCTCCCCAATCCTCTCTTGCGGTTGCCGATTGTTATCCTGTTCTAGAATCTCTGCAACATCAATCGTTGCTTGAAATGTAACTGGATTTCTGGAACTCACATACTTTTGGAGGTTAGGTTCCAAACCCCATATATACTTTTTCACTTTGCTGCCCTCAGTAGCAACATATGCCTCGACGAATCAAGACTGTTCTATGAATATTTTATTATACTGATGAACCATCATGCTGCCTTGCTCCAGTTGAAGAAAACCATCCTCTAGCTTTCGCATCGCAGCTTCATGAAAATAATGAACTTCAAATTTTGCAACAAAATCCTCCCAAAACATTGTATCCAGAATATTTGGATCTGAACTCATCATAATTTCACACCAATACAATGCACTCGACCACAATCTTGATACAACAAACATCACTTTATCTTCTTTTGCGCTCTTACTGGTCTTTAGACTCAATTATGTTTCTTTAAGTTAATACATGGCCTTAACTAGATCACGCTCAACATAAAACTTAGGAGGTTGGCATGTAAGAAACATCTTAATATTACCTCCCTTTGGTATTGATGAGGAGGTAGGCAGTGCAGTACAAATTTGATTGTCACCGATATACTTACCCCGACTTTTTCGTGAAAGTTCGGATTCACCATCTCTTCTAGATTATGTTGAGTAGAACGCCCAAGCAAAGATACCAGATTATTTTGAAATTTTTCCTAATTCGGCCGCTAACATTTTTTGAGTAATAAACCCAGGGTTGTGATCACGACCTCTGCCCCTTGCTCTGCCTCGCCCACGGCCTGACGTTGAGCTCTCTTGTGCTGGCATTCCCTGTTCAATATGAATTTCCTGTTGTATATCTCTCCCTCTTCCTCGTCCATGGCCCCAACCTCGACCCCAGCTCCTTGTTTCCACTGTTGCAGTAATTTCTGAATTTACTCCAGTATTCAAGATTCCCCTTCCCCGGCCTCTTCCGTGGCCCATAGATGTTCTCTCAGGGATATTCCCTAATCCAGGATTCTCCCTCTCAGGATTCACAGACACATTTATAATTGAATGTACAGGATTATCTGTCATCTTATCTATCACCCTTAACTGCAATAAAGACATGTATATAATTAATAACATACCTAAATATAATAAGATGTTAAAGTTCAAACAAGCACCCGTAAACTCATGATTACATTGGCCTTATGTAATCTAAATCTACCGTACATGTCGTCACTTTAGACCCAAATTATATTTAACACATTTCGAGGCTCGAAATCCTAGTGAAACCTATTATCAACTGGTTAATGCATCTAATTTAAGTCTAAGTACCAAGAAAATACCTAGATCTCTTAAACCAGGGCTCTAATACCAACTATAAAATCCGTACAACAAAACCAAATCCCAGAATTTAAGCTCTTACATATAACAAGTTCCAATTTATACAAACAGATCATTATTATCCATACATATTACCCAAAAATCTGATCTCAAAAAAAAATTCTAATAAAGACTAAACCAACAACAAATTGTATCTTTTCTTTGCCTTTATTCTCCAACCTGAGTTGACCTGCAAAAATACATTTTACAACAACTGAGGGTTAGACCGAAAGGTCTAGTGAGTGATATCCCTTGTATAAAATCTTGTCATAAATATGATAATAATTTTAGTTCAAATTTCAACTTATTTAATTGTCGTGGATGCGCCGCCATCTATCGCGGTTAAACCCGCCAACTATCGCAGCTGACCTGCCATCTATCGTGGTTAAACCCGCCAACTATCGTGGTTAAACTCGTCAACTATCGTGGTTTCCCCACCATTTATCGCGGTTAAACCTGCCAACTATCGCAGCTGCCCGCCATCTATCGTGGTTAAACCCACCAACTATCGCGGTTAAACCCACCAACTATCGCAGCTGCCCCACCATCTATCGCAGTTAAACCCACCATCTATCAGTTTAAACGACGAACAAACTCATAGGTTAAAGCTTGGCCGATGAACTCCTTCAGAGCACCCCTCATCTCCCAACGCTTGGGAGATGAACACACCTTACCAGACATAAATTTTCAAATCCAAACACGTCACATAATTTCATGTATCAAAGTAAATCACGTGTAACGTAATAACATATAATTTACCAAAACTTTGTAAAAACTCACCTCGTACGATATCAACCGAAACCGAACCTCTATATGGATCTTCGTAACACTTCTAAATCTTCACTTAAAAAAACTCCTTCCATCCAAAAAACCTCTTTCAGGTTTTCAAACCATCTATATTTATACTTATAAAAGGAAAGAGGTGAGGCGGTGCATGGGCATGCACCTACCTCCTCTCCCCCCATATGGCAATCCCCAAAAACACAATACCACTGGACCAAAATTATGATATTACAAGGTGGTGACCAAAATTTCACCATTGGTTCCTCCTCTTCCAATAATTGCCACGTTTTATCTCTAAACTTTCCATTACTATTTATATTCGAAACCTGATCAATTATCACTTAAAATCGAACATTACAGAACCGTACCAAGTTTTATATATTTTTATGGATTATTTGTTAATATTTGTAGGTTTTTGTGCTACTGTTTGTTTTTTTACATGTTTGAAACTTTATTTGATTTTTAAATATCCTACAAAAGATCCTTTGAGACTCCGTGTTAATTTTTGTAACATAAAACCATTGTAATTTTGAACCTCTTTTAGGTAATGATCGTGTTTATGCTTGTTTTTACTTAATCAACTTTATAGGTTTACGATGTTATACAATGAAGAAGCTGTTATGATAATTTAAACAAATTACTATTATACCGTTAACTATTAAATAAATAAAAACAATTAATATAATAAAACGATTGACTTATATTGGACTCTATGGTTATCACAAACTATACAATTCTCATTTGATTAGGCCACACACACACATATATATATATATATATATAGAGAGAGAGAGAGAGAGAGAGAGAGAGAGGGAAGTTTCATTAAAAACCCAAATTGATTGGAACCCGGGAACTGCCATAGTGCCCCAGATGTTCCTCTTCTAGATGAATATCCATCCATAAATAACACATTCATGATGAATATGGACGTGTTATTAATAATAAGTCACACATTCATGAAAAAAAATTAGGTTTCTAATCAATTTTAGGTTTCTAATGGAACCTACCCTTATATATATATATATATATATATATATATATATATATATATACAGAGAGAGGGGGGGGGGTTGAGGACAATACAAACTTTGCAAAATGTTACAAACCATGCATACAAACCAATCAATTAAGATATTTACAAAAATGATAATGTTCATTTATTATAATTTGAATATATTTACCGAAGATGATTAAAGTCCATTAATTATGATCAACATTTTATATGAGTAAACAACTGAAATACTTATAAAATCATATATTCGTTAAATTAAATGAACGTTTAAGATTGATTTATATGGTTTGTAACCTTTGTAAAGTTTGTAACCTTCGTAAATGAATTCAACCAAACAAAGTTTTCCCCTTCCTTTTCCTTTTTTTTATTAGTGAGGGCATGCTTGTCATTATGCTACGTATCCCTTAATCAAGGTAATTATCAAATTCCTATTATTTTGGGAAGGAAATCTCTAATAACCATTTTATTTTTTTATTAATCAAGGTAATTATCAAATTACTTTTTTTTTGATAATTAAAACAAATCTATTTTTTTATTTTACATTTTTTTTCACAATTATCATGATTTGAGATATTATGTTACCGATTCTCTTTCAAGATTTTCAGAATTTTTTGTGATTTGTTCATTGAGTTTGATGATTTGAGTGATTTTATTAACAATTTATTTAAAACAAACTTCCGATTACTGATGCAAGAATTTTGTTAATTATTTTATGAATTTGTTAGATATTAACTTATAAAAATATCTCAACTAAAAAATGTTTATTATAATAAGTAAAATAGAACAATTTAGTTAATTATTTTTCACAATCTACTCCAAAATTTTTGTTTAGTTTAATCAATCGGTTTTTTTATTTCATGAATCATTTTTCATTGTTTAATTATTTCATAAATCCGTTGTTTCATGAATCCATTGTTTCATTCTTTGGTTTCATTGTTTTATGAACCCATTGTTTTATGAATTTTATTTCAACAGTCATTCTTTTATTTTTTATGGGTTCATGTTTTATTAATGAAAATAAAAGAAAAAGTCTTCCATAAATAAATGGAAAAGTAATTAAAAAAATCTTCCATAAATAAATAGAAATATTAATGTTGATAACAATAAATAAATTTCCATAAATAAATGGAAAACATGATGCTAATGCTAAACTACTAGGTAAATCTATTGAACATGTCGCTAAATTTTCGTAATTTCATCCGGTTTTTATGATTAGGAGTCCCATTTTTTGGACGATTTTACCCTTTTGGGTTATTTTAATCAATTAAAGATATTAATATCTAATTTTTATTAACATAAATAACTCAATTAGATCTTGACCAAATATTGGTTACGAAGTGGGTTGTAGGGATTGTACTAATGAAACATCTTCACCGGTCAATACTATGACCGGTAACCACCCTTACCGGTCAACACTATGTCCGGTAACAACCTCATCGGTCAACACTATGTCAGGTAACAACCTCACCGGTCAACACTTGAAACATCAATATTAAAACCGGACAATGCTTTGTCCGATGAGCATTCTCACTGGACAAGGCGTTGTGCGATTAACACCTAAGCCGGTCAACACTCAAAACCCCAACTACTTAATCCGTTCAACATATAGGCGATAACATGCCTAATTCGGAAGGCCCTTGTCCGATAAAGGTGTTCCCCGGACAACACTTCATCCAGTAAAGTCCTCGTCGGACAGTACATAAAACATACAAGATTCTCGTCGGTCAAGGCATGACTGGTAAGAGACTCTCATCGGACAACACTGTGTCCGATAACAAGCCCTTATCGGACCATGCACTTTAGACATAAGAAAATACACATATACAACAGCAGTTCATAAATTATGAAACCCAGAATTTACCAACAGTACATATTCAATTCAAAACTGCTTGTAAAACTCACCTTTTCAAATTTAAGATGAATTCAACAAAGAACTTTGAAGATGAAATCACACAGAAACCAGTTTGCACACTTCAAGATCATTTCTTCAGCTTTTGAAATTCACAGAGTTTTCACTCTCAATTTTCTTTCTAAAAATGGCAAGAAATTGCCTTCTTAAAAAACTCACCTCTTTTATACCATGTCTTAAGAAGGCAGTTTAAAGAATTTTATTATTCTTTTCCCCTCCTCACATCACAACACTTAAATGCATGCATGCACATAACCACATATACACCATGTGCATGTAACCATGCATAAACATATATACATATTACACGTATATACTCATGTACATAAACATTTATGCACATACTCACATAACATTTATGCACATACTCAGATAACGACTGCAAGCTCCAAGTCATGCGTCGGATACTGCTTTTCATGATTCTTCAATTGTCTGGATGCGTAAGAGATAACCTTTCCTCTTTGCATCAGTATGCAACCCAAACCCAACTTTGAAGCATCACTATAGACTACAAAGTCTTTAGATCCCTTTGGTAATGACAACATTGAGCACTGCAAAGATGATATTTTAACAGCTGAAAAGCTTTTTGTTGGTCCTCTTCCCACTGAAACTTAACATTCTTCCTGTTCAGGTTAGTTAACGGTGCAACAATTATGGAGAAATATCGAATACACTTCAGATAGTAACCTGCTAACCCTAGAAAACTACGAATTTCAAAAGGATTTCTCGGTGCCTCCCATCTTCCAATGGCTTCAATTTTGGCAGGATCTACTTTTACTCCTGCCTCAGAGATGACGTGACCTAGAAATTAAACTTCCCTTGACTAGAATTCACACTTGGATAGTTTTGCAAACAACTTTTCTTTCTTCAGGAGTTCAAGGATCAGACAAAGATGTTCAAGATTTTCTTCTTCAGATTTTGAGTATATAAAAATATCGTTGATAAATACAATCATGAATTTATCAAGATATTCACTACATACTCAGTTCATCAGATCTATAAAAGCCGCAGGAGCATTGGTTAAACTGAAAGGCATAACCAAAAATCCATGATGTCCATACCTGGTCCGGAAAGCGGTTTTAGCAATGTCTTCATCTCTGATTTTCAGCTTGTTGGAACCCAGATTCTCTTAATTATTAGAAAACACAGTTTGGAAGAATATGAATGGAATGAAAACAATGTACTGAAATGATCAAACGAATAATTCAACAAAGACAAGAACACAAAGTAACTTGAATACGTCAGATGCTTTTTATTAGATGAGAAAATAATAACTCTCAATCTAAATATTATTCTCACAAGAATTGGCTATAATCTAAGTCGGCACTCTTAGGTAATTGTAACCTGAGGAGGATGCCTCCTTATATACGCCTAAGTCAAACATATTATGCTAGAATTGTGGCTTGAAATTTTGAGCGCTGATTTTGCATCCTTATCATTAACGACCCTTGAAAAGTGTAGCGGACTAAGTCAAGCCGCCTTGATTCTGTTTGATGCTTGCGAAAATATCTGAACTAAGCGCGCTTTCCATGGAGTTAGGAGACCAGAGGCTTTGCATGTACTATGCAGACGCTTTGCATGTACTATGCAGAAGCTCTATGTCTGGAGTGTAGCTTTGTATCAAGCGCTTAAGCTTTTTGGCGCTTAAGGCTTGATCATCCATGGAATAGAGCGCGAGGTCTATATGTGAGATGCTTGGCTCTTTGAGTAAGAGCTCTGTCTCTTGCTCTCTTCTCCATGAGAGCTTTTAGTCCAGACAGATTCTAAAGACTAAGTCCTATGGACTAAAGTAAGAGGCTTCTTACTTACACTTTCATAAGATGGATGTAACAATTTCCCCCTAAGTGTAATTAAGACATACTCTTACTTGAATGGAAAACACAAGTCTAATCGAAGCCATAGGTTGAAATTAATCTCTGTTTTACATTGTCTATCTAATGTTTACAATACGAAGGAAATAAATTACAATACTTGAATTCTAAAACCAAAAGATAGAAATTGCAATACGAAGGAAATAAATTACAATACTTGAATTCTAAAAACAAAAGATAGAAATTGTTCATAAGGAGAAGGCCTAGATGTGTTGATGCTTATTGAACCTCCTAAGAAGCTCACGAAACTCCAACAAATTGTTGATAGATCTGATTATTGTATTCGACCTTTCCTTTGCCCCCGGGGTGTTATCTATGCTTCTGAGTAGATGGTTCTTGATGTAGCGCAAAGTAGAGTTTGAGTATTTCAGGCACTGGTCTTCACGAAAGAAAATTTTTCTTCCTTGCTTGTTTCGAAAGACCACCCCTACCTCTGGTTCCACCAGCACGGTCCACGAGGGAATGCTCTCGATGCCTTCTATATCTTCATTAGGCATAGTGACATTTAGTTGATCTATTCCCATATATAGAGCCAATTGGAAGTCAAACTTGCATATGAAGTCTAGGAGGTTTGTCATCGTCTGCCTGATTGCTGAGTTGGCCAGATCATACTTCATCCCTTTATCCTTCTTGTTGTCAGTGTAGAAGTACAAAGACAGAAGGTCCTATGGATTCAGATTTATGAGATCGCAATCGGTGAAAGAGCTAATATGTCCATGGGTCCTCTCAACCGTATATTCATGGAATATGATATGATTATGCGTGAAGGTTCGTCTTCTGATGTCGAGGATTTCTTTGATGCCATCGACTGAGTGGACTACGAGACAAGTTGTGTGTAGTGCGGTAAGAACCTCTGGTTAATGTGCTCTTGAGCCGTTGAATGAAGATTGATCTTGACGATAGGCGTCTCATTCCGCAGGCTGTAGAGAAATTGGTAGACTTCTTCGCTATCTGTAGTGTCCTTGATTGGCTTATCACAGGGTGTGGGCCTCATCATCGCATCCATATGATCCCTGATCTCTTGTACTCGATCAACGGGTCGTTTGGAGCTCTGAGGCCTGTTGCTGGTGCCTGCCTCTGGCTTACGAGCTCTGATGGGGACATCCTGCCTCATTGCTGATGTGACAACTTTGGTCCTTTGGACAGGGACCTTGGCTCTATGCATGTTTCTGTGTGGTGGTGGTGCAGCAACGATCACTTCTTCAAGTGGGATAGCCATTAGAATTGGCGCCACCTCTGCTACTTGGCACCTAAGAAGCTTAGGATCAATGGCATTGACTACCACCACTTCTTCTTCTTCATTTCTCCTTGCAGATAGAGCAGCACTCTCCATGCCATACTCTGCGGAGGATAAAAGGGGCTCTCATTCAGATGAAGAGGTGTACACATCGAAGAGTTGGATCACATCCTCTTCACCTTTCTTTCGCCCTTCTGGCTCTGCTACAGATGCAACGGGGCATCTTTCATTTCCTTTTCTTCTCTGCATGTGTCTATGCAGCCTTTGATCTATGACATGGTGGCGCTTGCGTTTGTTGGTGAGGAGCAGAGGCAGAGGGGGCAGCCTTTGGAATGGAAATTTTAGTGGTTGCTGGCTAGTTCTCCCCCTCTTGACGGCTTTGAGGGCCAGACAGTTCTGGGTCCTCATCATCGCCAAGCCTCCTCTTTTTTGAGGCCTCGACACATGCAATCGCTGGCTCCATCTTCCTCTTTGGTCTCTGTACATCCATTAGAGGCATGGCCTTGATCTTCGCATAAAAGAGATCAACAATCTCTGATGCAGCCGTTGTGGCTTTTAGGATCTCCATGTCTGTGTGGTATTGAAAAGCTGCCAACGAACGGCGCACCTCGGCTGCTACCTGCTTGGTTGTGCTG
Source organism: Cynara cardunculus var. scolymus (assembly GCF_001531365.2). Lineage (NCBI taxonomy): Eukaryota > Viridiplantae > Streptophyta > Magnoliopsida > Asterales > Asteraceae > Cynara > Cynara cardunculus. The sequence continues at coordinate 28,438 of NW_020201393.1, forward strand.
TTGAAGTCGGAAGTGAAATGGGCCACCTTTTGCAAGAGATGGTCACCCAGAGCATTCATTGCTGACTAGGTGACATAGTCAACCAGCACATTTAGAAGAATAAGCGCTTGAGCGTGTTGAGATGAAGTGGAAGCTCCATCCCTTCGAATGTGTACAAGGACCCTTTGCAGGGTCTCTGCGTTGCTTTCCGTTAATTCCTGGAGACGATCGAGGCGAGAGGCATTTGTCAAAGACTCAACCCTCAATACTGCTAAGGATGATCGAACCTCATCCAGAGCAGATGTAGAAAGAGATCGCTCTGCACAGGCCATGTTGAGTTTTAGCTCATCCAAGGAGCAAAGCACAGAGGTGGCAAAAGACTTGAACTTGTCCTTTGTGACATATGCTTTTGTGGTAACCTCTGGCTTAACACTTGGGCTAGATTGAGTCCTTGTTTGTAGGGCACCTTCTGTCTCGACTTGTTGGATGTTGGTCAAGGAAGGATTTCCAGCGGATCCTTGTGTCTCTTTTGGGGGAGAGGGCACTACCACTGTTCTGTCATGAAGAGTTTCCTCAGCAGGTTCAGAGCTTCTCAAAGGACCCTCCACGAGTGGACTAGGAGACTGGTCGAGAGTCTCTAAGTCTTGTTCACCTATTCTTTGCTCTGAACAAGGTGGGAAAATAACTAGTGCGGAGGAAACAAATTCCTCTGGATGGGAAAGTGGCGTAGTATGGGGAGACATACCACTTATATTTTCAAAGGTTTCACCCTTTTGAGAGGGTGATCCCTGGAGTGTGGCTTCCCTTTGGCTGTTTTGGCCAGAGGCAGATACGACCTCTGGCTGGTTTGGCTGGCTTGGGATCGAGGTGTGCACCTCTTGTTCAATGATTTCTGTGTCTCGACCCCAAGAGTCAGAAGATGTGGTAGCACTGGGAGTTGGGCTAGGAAAGTATATATGCCTATTCACGGTCCTAGTCTGCTCTAGCTCTTCCTGAGACGAAGCAACTCCTCCTCCTTCTCCCTCATCATCCTCTTCATTCTCTTCAAACTTGACAGCTACGCCAACATCATCATCAAGGGCATCTTCCCCATCATTTGCTGCATTAGACCCAGCAACATCATCGTCAAGAGCGTCTTCCCCGTCATTTGCTGCATTAGACCCAACAACATCTTGACGCTCTTGTTCTTCTTCATCTTCTGAACTTGAGAAGAGCCCCAAGTTTCGTTTGGCTTCTTCTCTTCTAATTCTTTCTAATTCCTCCATTCGAGCAATTTCTTCTTCTCTCTCTGTTTCTGCTCTCTCCTCATCTTTTCCTTTTATTCTCTATTCTTCTTTGCCTCCTGTAACACCCCATATTTTGGACAAACATATAATTCACAACAAACATACATAACTTAGATAATCCTTTAAATCATAACCCAAACATTATATTGTTCACAAAATATAAGTAAATATGGGTTAACAAAAACTTTGTCTAATACAAAATACATATCTAAATATCTTTATTTTAAACTTTCCCCTTGCCTTTCTCTTGTGATGAAAGATGAACTGCAAAACAGATTAGTCCAATAACTGTGCGTTAGACCAAAAAGGTCTAGTGAGTGCACTATACTCATACAAACAACATATACTCCAACTTCTAAGATTTATAACAAACCTGGACATTTATATGTATTTTATCTGTTATTTCTTCCAGTCTCTCGCGGTTACACCGTCATTACCTTTCTCTCGCGGTTACACCACCATTACCTCTCTCTCTCGCGGTTACACTGCCATTACCTCTTTCTCGCAATTACACCGCCATTACCTCTTTCTCGTGGTTACACCGTCATTATTTCTCTCTCGCGGTTACACCGCCATTACCTATTTCTCGCAGTTACACCGCCATTACTTCTCTCTCTCGGTTACACCACCATTACCTCTTTCTCACGATTACACCGCCGTTACTTTTCTCTCGCGGTTATACCGCCATTATTTCTCTAATTAATAAGTTTAATCTATAATTTTGACCGGACAAGCAATTCGGTCAACTTCAGCCGGATAAGTAATCCAAACAACATCAGCTGGATATAAAATCCGTACAACTTCAGCCGGATAAGCAATCTGGACAACTTCAGCCGGATAAACAATCCGGACAACACTTAGTCAGATTCAGGTAAGAGTTTGAATGTATCTTGGGCGATTTAAACATTAATCCATATGGCACCCGATCGATTTAGCTTAAACCCCGGATGACTCTTCATCCGGTTTAGGATGAATCCAGGTGTCTCTTCATCCGGTTTAGAATGAATCTGAGTGTGTCTTTATCCGGTTTGGAATGAATCCGGGTGCCTCTTTATCCGGTTTAGGATGAATCCGATCAATATATTATGCAATTCATAAAAAGCAAGTTCCAAAAGCAATTGAATTATGTACATATGTTTAATATACAAAGCAGAAAACCCTTACACTCACCTTAAACCAAAAATCCTAGTTTGARATGTGATTCCTCTTCARCCGATGTTGATGAATGKGATATRGAGAGTTTTCCAAATGAAAAMGGATGTCCAAAAAAACCTTTTCAMTTCAMCAAAACTTACTATAAATAGTAAGTGGTAAAGTCTATGGGGCGGTGCATAAGCAACCGACTCCCCCTCCCCATGCTTTTAATATATTTCAATAAACCAATTATAAACCTTCTCTTAAACATGCAAAAGAATCCGAAAGTAGTTAACCCGAATATTCCGAAATTAACTATCTAATCAACTGATTAACATAAACCGAATATTACAATATTCTCTCCTTAAAAAGAATTACGTCTCGGAATTCCATGAAGTAAACAGGTAGGGATATTTCATTCGCATTTATGACTCTAATTCCTAGGTGGCGTCTGGTCCTTTATGATAACTCCACTGAACCTTTACTAACTCAATCTCTTTATTTCGTAGCTTCTTTATCTTGAAGTCAGTAATGATTTCAGGGGTTTCTTTATAGCACAATCTCTCATCAATCTTAATTTCAGGTAGAGGCACTGCTACATCTGGGCTTATTAGACACTTCCTCAAATTTGACACATGAAACGTATCATGGATTCCACTTAGCTCCAAAGAAAGTTCTAGCTTGTATGCCAATTCTCCAAGTTCTCCAATAATAGGGAATGGTCCAATATATCTCGGACTTAACTTTCCTTTTTTACCAAAGCGTACCATTCCTTTCTAATGTGATATCTTTAACATCACTTTCTCACCAATTTGAAACTCAATTGGTTTTTGATGTTTATTGGCATAACTTCTTTGTCTATCTTGTGCCACCTTCATTCGTTCCCGTATTAGGCAAATTTTATCCGCTGTTTGCTGAACCAGCTCAGGTCCAGCTAACTGTTTTTCGCCTATCTCGTTCCAACACAAAGGAGTTTGACACTTTCGTCCATATAGAACCTCAAAAGGTGCATCTTGAATACTTGAATGGTAGCTATTATTGTAAGCGAACTCCACTAGGGTTAAATGACTATCCCATGATCCTCCAAAATCAATAACACATGCTCTAAGCATATCCTCTAACGTTTGAATAGTTCGTTCACTTTGTCCATCCGTTTGAGGGTGATAAGTTGTACTTAGCTTAATCTGCGAACCCATCTCTCTTTGGAAACTCTTCCAGAACATAGAAGTGAACCGACTATCCCTATCAGAAATAATTGATAGGGGAACACCATGACGTGTTACTACCTCATCAATATACACTTTTGCCAATCTCTCCATTGAATAAGATTCTTTCATTGGTAAGAAATGTGCAGATTTGGATAACCCATCTACACTTACCCATATAGCATCATAACCTTTTGATGTCCTTGACAGTTTGGTTATGAAATCCATAGTGATGTGATCCTATTTCCAAACTGGAATTTCTAAAGATTGCATTTTACCATATGGACATTGGTGTTCTATCTTCACCTAGAGACATGTCATACATTGTTCAACATGTTTAGCTACATCATTCTTCATACATGGCCACCAATAGTGTTGCTTCAGATCCCGATACATTTTAATTGTACCTGGAGGAATTGTAAAACGTGATTTGTGAGCCTCACATAAAATACATTTTCTGAGATCACCATAACACAGTACCCAAATTATGTTCTGGAAACTCCAAAATTCTCTGTCATCCTTTACCAATTTAGACATTAATCCACCCAATCTTTCCTGTTTAATTTTATCCTCCTTCATAGCTTTATGTTGGAATTCTTGCAATTCTTCTTGAATACTTGATAGTAACTCGACTCGTAAAGCTACAGCCTTGATAGTCCCACTTTTCTCTTGTCGGCTTAAAGCATCAGCCACTACGTTTGCCTTTCCTGGATGATACAAAATTTCAAATCATAATCACTAAACAATTCCAACCATCGTCTCTGGAGCATATTCAGATCTTTTTGATGGAACAAATGTTGTAAGCTCTTATGATCTGTGAAAATTTGACATTTCGTTCCATATAAGTAGGGCCTCCATATCTTTAAAGCAAACACTATAGCTGCTATTTCCATATCATGTGTAGGATACTGTCTTTCATGCTCTTTTAATTGCCTTGAAGCATAAGCAATTACCTTTCCATGTTGCATCAGTACACAACCCAAACCCATCTTCGACACGTCACTATATACCGCAAAATCTTCCATTCCATATGGCAAGGATAGAATTGGTGCACTGCATAATTTATCCTTTAACATCTGAAAGGCCTGAGCTTGTGCTTCTTCCCACTCATACTTTACATTCTTCTTTGTCAATTTCGTTAATGGAGTGGCTATACGAGAGAAATCTTGTATAAATTTGTGATAATACCCAGTCAATCCAAGAAAACTTCTGATTTCAGTTGGGGTCTGTAACGCCCCCAAACACCACATTTGCATATATTACATATTTCATTACATAGAAATATAGTTTACATTATAAGGTCCCACTAGTACAAGGATTACTATATATACAAAATCTACATATAAAAATTTCCAAAACAAATCCTGTACTATTACATGTAATGCAACATGTATCTTCAAAAGCAGACAACATATTAGGAAAATAATCACATTTTTCCTTTCCCTTTAATATCCCCCGACCCCGCTATTCCTGCATTGCATAATTTAAAACAGAAAATGAGGGTTAGACCAGATGGGTCTAGTGAGTAAATCCCTTCCTTGCAAATGCAGGGTGATGAACACCAAAATATGATAATGTAATTCCTCTTAGAAATATTCTGCAGTACAAATAAATGATGCAGCTCACAATATCATGCAAAATAGAGTATACCCAAGAACCTCAGTTCTAGAAAATATCTCTGATTAGAGATCCAACGTTCCCAATATGAAACAATTATTGTAACCAAAACTTCTTGAATCAATAGACCATTCCTTTATAAATATTAACAGAAAAGATTTAAGGCAATTCTGGCCTGATATAACAAACTATTTTCCCCTTCTGAATAACATCTAAATTATTACTTCTAAATAGGAATAATATCTTTAATTCATCAGGTCACAAAGAAATGATGACTCAAAGTTATTAAATCCAATTAGTAATAATAATAAGAATTATAATAGTATCCACATATGACAATGCCACCCTTATTCCATGTACACCTCTCCTTGATATGCCAC
>NW_020201393.1:34563-48785 GCF_001531365.2 Cynara cardunculus var. scolymus
TGTCCGGATAACAAGTCCGGACAATACATCGATCAAAGCTTGGTCGATTTAACACTTAGAATAAATTCCAACACCTTTGTCCGGATAACAAGTCCAGACAATACATCGATCAAAGCTTGACCGATTTAAAATAATCCGGTCACCATATGGTCGTATTCCTACTTCTTAGTTCAAAATAATAACCATTCTTATCAATCATAACCCGCTAAACACTTAACCGGTTTAAGATTAAACCGTTCAACAATTGAGCGGTTTAAGGCTAAATCGCCCAACCCTTGACCGATTTAAAAATAATCCGAACAAGCTTTGTCCGATTTAAACTTAATCCGGTCACCCTTTGTCCAGATAAAACCCTTAAACAAATACATAATTTCTTTTCAATAATAATCAACTTTCAAATAAAACCAGTAACAAATTTTATGTAAAAAGGTTTAGAAATCACTCACCTTAAATCTTTTGAAACCAAACACTTGAAATCAACTTGATCTTGAAATCAGACACTTGCAATCCGGTTAACTCTTCTTGTTTTAAATCGCTCAACTTTTAAAAATGACAAGAAGAAGAGAAATGGAGGCTAAGCCCTCCTTTTATAACTTTCTAAAACTGGAAGGTCAGCTAAACAGCCCCCTTCCCATGTATTCCCACTTCATGCATACCCATGACATACATTCATACATACACACACAATATGTATGTATGCTTATGTATACATACCATATTATTTATATGCATTTCATTTAGACTTACCACATATACATAATCTCATACATGCATCTATTATGCACATAATTTTTACACATTAGCATGATCAAATATAACAATTTATCATGCTATCATGAAATCATTTATTCAGATAATCACGTATTATTTACCTTGGGTGATAACCAAGATCCGGTTATCACATTATCCATCCCTTAAAAGAATTTCGTCCCAAAATTCGTTTAATCAAAAAGCCATGGGTACTCTGATCTCATCTTTGATTCCAATTCTCATGTCGCTTCCGGTCCTTTGTGAAACTTCCACTGAACCTTCACCAGACTTATTTCTTTGTTTCTCAACACCCTGATCTTTCGGTCAATTACTGCTTCTGGTGTTTCCACAAAATTCAGCTTACTGTCTAATTGAATTTCTGGCAATGGTATAGCTAGACTCGGATCAGCCAAACATTTCCACAGATTTGTACATGAAAAGTTTTGTGAATCAGACTTAGCTCTTCTGGCAGTTCTAACTGATATGCTACTGGCCCAATTCGCTTACATATTTTGAACGGCCCCACATACCTTGGACTGAGCTTTCCTTTCTTTCCAAATATGATGACACCTTTCCATGGCGAAACTTTTAACATCACAAAATCACCTATACCAAACTCAATCGGCTTTCGATGATTATCAGCATAACTTTTCTGACGATCTTGTGCTGTTTTAATTCTTTCGCGGATCTGTTCGATCTTTTTAGAAGTTTCTTGGACAATTTCAGGACTCGTTAGCTGTTTTTCACCAACCTCATTCCAACACAACAACGTTCTTCATTTACGTCCATACAACACTTCATATGGTGCCGTTTGGATGCTGGAATGGTAACTATTGTTATATGCAAACTCTATCAATGGCAAGTGATCTTCCCACGATCCCCCAAAATCAATGATACAGCTTCTCAACATATCTTCGAGAGTCTGGATAGTTCTCTCACTTTGCCCATCTGTTTGCGGATGATATGCTGTACTTAACCGAATTTCAGACCCCAAAGCTTTTTGTAATCCTCCCCAAAACTTTGAAGTAAACCGACTATCTCTATCAGAGATAATAGACAAGGGAACACTGTGTCTGGTAACAATTTCTTTGATGTAAATCTGTGCTAGCTTTTCTAAAGAGTATTTCTCTCTTATTGGTAGAAAATGTGCAGATTTAGACAATCGATCAACAATTACCCAAATCTCGTCATACCCCTTTGGAGTTCGAGGTAATTTCATAACAAAATCCGTGGTAATGTGATCCCATTTCCATACAGGTATCTCTAACGATTGAAGACTTCCATACGATTTCTGATGTTCAATCTTAACCTGTAAACATGTTAGACACTGTTCCACATATCGAGCTATATCTCTTTTCAACCCTGGCCACCAATAAAAAGGTTTCAAATCTCTATACATCTTATTGGTGCCTGGATGGATAGAGTATCGGGATTTATGACTTTCATTTAATATCATGCTTCGGATATCTCCAAAATATGGTACCCAAATTCGCCCTTGAAAACACATAATTCCTTTGTCACAATAAACATACATGATTATTCATCATCTTCCCCGACCTCTTCCATAACCCATAGAGGTCCTTCCTGATCGGTTAGAATTATTTTCCATTTTCAGTGTTCGAATTACTTGAATGTCTCTTTCTGCCACAATAAACATACATGATTATTCATATAATCAAAGTGTGATAACACATTTATCCTTGGGTCTAATTATAACTCATGATTACATCAATCATATGTAATCTAGCTTTTTCATACTTATTCTCTCAATAGGTTTATAACATGTTCCCATATTCATAGTCCCAATGAGACCTATTGTCATGATTGCCACATCTCTAGTTTAAGTCTAAGTATTAAGAAATATCCAGATCCCTTAAACTAAGGCTCTGATACCAACTGGAACACCCCATATTTTGGACCAACATATTATTCACAACAAACATACATAACTTAGATAATCCTTTAATTCATAACCCAAACATTATATTGTTTACAAACTATAAGTAAATATGAGTTAACAAAAACTTTGTCTAATACAAAATACACATCTAAATATCTTTATTTTAAACTTTTCCCTTGCCTTTCTCTTACGATGAAAGATAACCTGCAAAACATATTAGTCCAATAACTATGCGTTAGACCAAAAAGGTCTAGTGAGTCTACTATACTCATACAAACAACATATATCCCAAATTCTAAGATTTATAACAAACCTGGACATTTATATGTATTTTATCTGTTATTTCTTGCAGTCTCTTGCGGTTACACCGCCATTACCTCTCTCTCTCTCTCGCGGTTACACCGCCATTACCTCTTTCTCGCGGTTACACTGCCATTCTCTCTCGCGGTTACACCACCATTACCTCTTTCTTGTGGTTACACCACCATTATTTCTTTCTCGCGGTTACACAGCCATTACATGTCTCTCTCTCTCTCTCTCTCTCGTGRTTACACCGCCATTACTTCTCTCTCTCGGTTACACCGCCATTACCTCTCTCTCGCGGTTACACCGCCATTACCTCTTTCTCACGGTTACACCACCATTACTTTTCTCTTGCGATTATACCGTCATTACTTCTCTGTTTAATAAGTTTAATCTATAATTTTGACCGGACAAGCAATTCGGTCAACTTCAGCCGGATAAATAATCCGGACAACATCAGCCGGATAAACAATCCAGACAACTTCAGTCGGATAAACAATCCGGACAACACTTAGTAGGATTTAGGTAAGACTTCGAATGTATCTTGGGCGGTTTAAACATTAATCCATATGGCACCCCATCGATTTAGCTTAAACCCCGGATGAATCTTCATCTGGTTTAGGATGAATCCGGGTATCTCTTCATCCGATTTAGGATGAATTCGGGTGTCTCTTTATCCGGTTTACAATGAATCCGGGTGTCTCTTTATCCGGTTTAGGATGAGTTCGATCAATATATTATGCAATTCATAAAAAGCAAGTTCCAAAAGCAATTGAATTATGTACATATGTTTAATATACAAAGCAGAAAACCCTTACACTCACCTTAAACCAAAAATCCTAGTTTGARATGTGATTCCTCTTCARCCGATGTTGATGAATGKGATATRGAGAGTTTTCCAAATGAAAAMGGATGTCCAAAAAAACCTTTTCAMTTCAMCAAAACTTACTATAAATAGTAAGTGGTAAAGTCTATGGGGCGGTGCATAAGCAACCGACTCCCCCTCCCCATGCTTTAAATATATTTCAATAAACCAATTATAAACCTTCTCTTAAACATGCAAAAGAATCCGAAAGTAGTTAACCCGAATATTCCGAAATTAACTATCTAATCAACTGATTAACATAAACCGAATACTACACCTCTACCCTCTTTCTCTTTTTCTCCCTCTCCCTCTCCTGCCTCACTCCCCCATCCTCTACCTGTGGCCTTTGTGTCTCCTCTGTTTCCTCACCCTCTTAGTTCAAACCTATGCGTGCCGGGGTTTGAGGCATTGGTTCTAGTGCCTCGCATACACATCTGTATCCCTTTCTTATCTCCCTCGTCATCATGTATGCTAGTAGCTTCATTGGGATTGACCTCTCTGTAGCATACCCTTCCTTGTTCACGGTAGGCATGTACATTGAAAGCACATTCACCTTGTGCATAGGCAGATTGGCCACATCAAGATTGTGCTCGTCAATGCTAGGTCTTAGAACAGAAAACAAGGAAACATAAGCGTTGTGTGTGTCCCACAATACGATCAATCTTCAAATATCACTTAAGAATCTATGGCAAACTCATAATATCATCAAGAACACATGGAGAAGAAGTAGAGAGAATTAGTCAAACAGTCAAAGCTTCTATATCTATACTATATTATAAAGCATTTGACAAAAACTCTTAAAAATCACTTTTTATGCATAAAGTACTGTTTATTAATGCATATTACTTAAAACTCAAGATTACAAGTAGAATGTGGGTAAGTACAACTTATTAAAGCTCCATATCTGAATTCGTGTAACTAACTACATATAAACATAATCAAATACAGGATAAACATCTCATTTTAAATATAAAAAATCTAAAATATAATTAGAATAATCAATGACTTCTAACAGAATACTGAATTATTATCTTTATAAAATGTTATATTATTAAACCAAAAATAAATTATTTCATTATTAAACTTAAATTAAATTATAATAAAAAAATTAAAGAAATTACATAAAAAATGAAAACTTTTAAATGGTTGATTTGATATTAACATAGATGTATTCTTTTTTTTCAAATTTTTATGATGTCTTCAAATTTATATCTTCAAATTTATATCTTCTATACTATATTATAAAGCATTTGGTAAAAACTTTTAAAAATAATTTCTTTTCAAAATTTTAATGAAATTTTTAAATTTATATTTTATTCAAAAATAAAAACATTATTACTTTCTCAAAACCACATAAAACCAATGTTTACTAAAAATTCAAGATTACAAGTAAATTACGTAAAACTACAACTTATTAAAATTTGATGTTTGAATTCATATAACTAATTACGGATAAACATAATCAAATAGAGAATAAACATCTTACTTTAAAATATAGAAAATCTAAAATATAATTAGGATAATTATCGAGTTCTAACAAAGTAATTAATTATTATCTTTATAAGAAAAATTATATTATTAAACCAAATATAAATTACTTCGTTATTGTACCTAAATTAAATTATAAAAAAATTTGAATTAAAAAATTACACAAAAAATGAGTAATTTTAAATAGTTAATTTGATACTAATATCGATATATTTTTGTCAAAATTTTATGATATCTTCAAACTTATATTTTGTTCAAAAATAAAAACATTATCGCTTTCTCAAAATCACATAAGACCATATTATAATATCGACTGAGATAAAAAAATAAAATAAAAAATATTAAAATCAAGATTTATCTCGCTGCATTGCGCGAGTACCCTTCTAGTTTAGTCTCAATGTACGTATGATTACAAATGACCTCTCTCTTACTCTTCAATTACACTAGAAGACAAACTATATATAGGGTCAAACAATAAACCCTCTAGACAAAGTCAACAACACTTACAAAGTTAAACACGCTAATATTACAATTATAGATTTTCAAGACGAATATAATTTAACACTAAAATTCAATCCTAACATTCTTTCATTTTGTATTTAGGCTTGAAAGAATTTGCACGCTTTGAATCTCTTTTGAACTTTGTCGCTTTAATCTCTTTATGACTTATTGAAATCTTCAAAACAATCTTGTAACTTTCTCTGTTTTAAGATCTTCAGATAGTCTTCTGTTAAGAAAATCTTCCAACATTCTCCCCCTCGAATGTAGAACAAAAACGATCTTCTCTTTTCACGATGAAGAACAATAACAACAACAATCTTCAGAAATTATCTTTAAAAAATATTCTTCAGATAACAAATTTCTAACATTCTCCCCATAAACGAATTTCTTCAGATAAAAATTTACAAACATTATCCCCAAAATTAACATTCTTCTCATTGAGAAATCTCTATCAGTAAATTATTGTAAAGATGAGATGTTCACATTCAACATCTCTCAAAACAATGTAGGACATGAATAATCTTCAGTCACACACATTCACACTCCATGAATCTTTTGCCGATTCCCAATCTTTATATCATACTCCCCTTTGATCTTTATATCATACTCCCCCTTATATCATTCAGAATTGATCATTTCATTTATTATATCATACTCCCCCTTATGATGAAATGAGAATCATTAGCATCATACACCAGAATGAATGAAATTTACAGTGAAAGCCGTCAATTCATAAAATTGTAAGTAGATCTTTTCAAATCTACTTGTATAATCTTTTCAGATTAAGAGGATGGGAAAGGAACCAATTTCAACTTATGAAATTGTTTTCAATCATATAAAAGATTGGCCTGTGAATATAACAGATATATTTAGTACAACGAATGTACTTCATATATGAGACTTTTTGAGGTTCATCTCACCAGGACTTCCATTCAATCATCGATATCTTATAAAAGCATATCTCTGAATGTTACGGCAAAATAACATATAAATTACAAAATCTGTGTAGTGTAGAAAAATAAAGCAACATATGCTTCTGTTTAGGCTCAAAAAGATAAATCATGTGGACTACACAAATTTATCTGACTCAATTCGTGATCAAAAAGACTTGAAAGGGGGACATATGTCCTTCATTTTCAATATCAACTTTCTCCTAATGAGAAACTGATAGATTATGAGCTGCGTGCCCCAAGTGTTATCGAAACACTTATATGTTAAGAGATAAATGAGTAGCTGGTTGGGTTGTGATAAGAATTGGCTTGGGCTTTGCCTTGTTCAATATTAGTCTCGAAAGAATTGAGAACTAATAGATTACATGGTATGCCCGGAATTTAGAGGTTTAGAATAGGATTCTTGTAATCTTTTAATCCTGACATAACTATCATCAATTCTTTTGACTCACAACAACTACCCCTCTTTTTTTTCATTCTAAGCTCTACACACAAACCCTTTTTGAGTTTAAGCTCACTCAGATATGGTTGTCCTCATGGGTAGGTCTGTCGGTTCTGACATTCCATTGAGGTATTTCTATTAAGCACTCACTCCCTCCTAAATTTAACAGTATGTTCAGTTGATCACAAACAGTTGATCAAAATAGTATTGTTATGAAGCACAATGATCAGATAAAATTGATCAAGAAAAAATATAACGTTTAAGCACAAACAATCAAGGAGTGATATTCAAAATCAAATTATTCAGAATGTGAGAGAAATCAATAAAGATCTGTAAGTACAATTTTGCAGATTCTGATATTCAAGGAATAACGAATGTGTATCAATCAAAGTAAAAAAAAATCAGAAAACAACTTTGATTACAAACGAGTGTATTATCACCGCAAATGATGTTCATTTAAGAGACGTGATAATAACAGTTTGAAGAATAGCTGAAACGGGTATTGGAATTATGTATGATGAGAAATTACGCAAGTAAAATCTCAAGAAATACTTGCTCAGAAAATGTACTCATTTTTAGAAATCAGTTCAACTTCCAAAATCATTTATTAAAAATTTCTAGGGACTCCTCCTAGAAAAATAGATTTAAGTAATGTTGCATTTCAGCTCAAAATAAACAAAAATGAAACATTTTGGCTCGGGTCCTAAACTGTGGTGTTCAGAAGCCACATTTGTTTTAGCACGGGTCATAAACTGAATGTTTAGAAACCTTATTGTTTCAGCGCGGGGTCCTGAATTGATATATTCAGAAGCCTCATTTGTTTTAGCACAGGTCCTAAACTGAGTGTTTAGAAACCTTATTATTTCAGCGCGGGTCCTGAACTGATATATTNATTATAGACTCTTGTATCAAGGACCTATGTGGGGGAAAACATGTATTCTCTATATAAAATATGTGTTATATGCAATGTAAGGATTGGGGGTGTTATAGAGATGGTATCAGAGCCTGAGTTTAAGGGATTTAGGTATTCACATGCATGATACCTAGAGTTAAACTATTTCATTGCATATTAGGGTCCCAGACATAGTTAGCACCTTTGGAATAAATATAATAAGTTAGGGGATGAGTGTGTAAGGTATTTTCGGATTACATCTGGCCAAATGTAATTTTGAATCTACAGGTACATAACTGAACTTAGACACTTTATTATATTTGGGAATGTRARAAATATRTGTTTTAACTTTGTTATCTACAGATGGCTAGTAGATCAAGAAGGTCAGAAAGGATCACCCGCCCCAATGAAGAAGAATCCCCTGTTGCTCCTATTGGCACCTCTGAGGGCAGAAGCAGAGGCAGAGGTAGAGGCAGAGGTAGGGGGCAGACCAGAGSCAGAATAAGCCAGCCAGAAATTAATATGAATCAAGCAGAATCAAACTCTGAAAATATGAATAAAAAACGGATGTATCACCCAGAATATGTAACAAGAGACATATTAGCTGAGGAAATGGGAAAGCTAAGGGAAACCTTGACTTCTATTTTGAGGAATCCTGCCAGAATAGAGACAGGCAAAATTGAAGTTACTCCATCGATTCTAATTCTTAATAACAGGGAAGGAGATATAAAGATGTTTCTAACTTGTAAACCACCAACCTTCTCGGGAGAAAGAGATCCAATTAAATCTATGTGTTGGATCAAGGAGATGGAGTCTGTATTCTATACTATCCGATGTGCAGAAACAGATAAAGTCAGATTTAAAGTCTCGGTGTTAAAATCAAATGCGTTATTTAGGTGGCAAGTAGAATCCTTAGCCAGAACAGATATTTTGCAAACTATGATATGGCTAGAGTTTGTCAACAGATTCAAGGAGCAGTTTTGCCTAAAAGCTGTCGTTAGACAAATGGAAGAAAACTTTCTAAAATTGGAACAAGGAAACAGAACTGTAAGGGAATATACAGAGAAATTCATCGAATATTCAAGATTTGCAGAACATTATATTTCCTMGGAATCTAGAAAAGTGGAAAGGTATATTTGGGGATTGAAACCATCAATCCGAGAATTTGTCATAACCATGAATCCGACTACATTTTCATTGGCCATTGACGCAGCAGAGGTAACAGAAAGAAACAAGAACAGACAAGAAGAAGGGAAAGCAATAGAAAAGAGGAAATGGGAAGGTCCATCAACCGAATACAAAGGACCAAAAGTTGTAAAGCATGGAAACAGGCCCATACAAAGAATCAATGAAAGGACTTGTCCCCAATGTCATCAAGTTCATCATGGAGAATGCAGGATTGAGCTAAGGAAATGTTATAAATGTGGTGAAACATGTCATTTGTCGAATATTTGCCCAACAGTAAAAAGGTGTTTTAATTGTAATTCTCTAGATCACCTCAGACCAAATTTTCCACAATTGAAAGCCCCATAGTTAACCATGGGGAGCAATACATCAACAGGCCGAGGAAGGCCAAATATGGGCAGAGGAGCAACGGGTGGGGCGCGGGGTCGATCTTATCAAATGACCAAGCATGAAGCAGAAACTACACCCGATGTAGTAATAGGTACATTTTTCATGAACTCCTTACATGCTAAAGTGTTATTTGACTCGGGTGCAAACTTCTCATTTGTATCCCTATCGTTTGCCTTTTGTGCTCGTATGAATTCTATGGCACTTGACGATAAGTTAATAGTTGATACTGCTAACGGTCAAGGATCTGTGAGTTATATGTTTAAAAACTGCACTATCATGATTGAGGATTGTGAGCYACCCATYCGATTGTTTCCCATGCCTATGAAAGAATTTGATGTGATAATAGGGATGGATTAGTTGGTAGAAAATAAGGCCAGCATCGTTTGTAATAAAAAGATAATTAGAGTTATGTTACCTGATAGAGGGACAGTCGTAATTTATGGTGATCATCAGGATCATCGTACCAATCTGCTATCTGTGATGAAAGCCATAAAATATATCCAAAAGAAATGCCAAGGATTTTTAGCTTACATAATTGATACCAAGAAAGAAAAGAGTAAGCAAGAATTAATTTCGGTTGTCAGTGAATATCCTGAAGTCTTTCCAGAAGACTTGTCAGGGCTACCTCCAGAGGTAGTAACTGACAGAAAGACCAGAGTATTGAGAAACAAGGAGATCAGTTTAGTAAAAGTGCAGTGGTGTTTTCATAAGGGTTCAGAAGCAACTTGGGAATTAGAATCTGATATGAAAACCCAATATCCGTGGTTATTTGAATGAAGTGAATTCCGGGACGAAATTCTATTAAAAAGGGGAAGAATGTTATAACCAGGTTTGAGACAACCTAGGTTGAGGTAATTTTTACATGTTTATTATGTGGGTTACGTGAAATATGCATACCTAAGTAGAAATGCATGAACTATATATGTGAACATGATATTGTGCATGCATATATATGAAAAGATGGCATGACATATATGATTTATACATTTATGCATGTGGTGTGAAGCATACATAAGGTGGTGCATATTTGTGATAAGTTATTCTGGTGGAAACATTATTWTATTCAAAAACTTATACCTTCATGGTTAAGAAACCATGAATTTTATAATGAAAAACCCACCACCCAAGATTATTTCTATTGGTTAAAGCTTGAATTTTATAATGAAAAACCCACCACCCAAGATTATTTCTATTGGTTAAAGCTTTCACCGCCTATGAGTTTTTAATAATCTTCACCGCCATGGTGGGAGTATTTAAAGAAATAAAAAGATAAGATTCTATCTTATCATTTAATTTTGAAGAAAAATCTGTTGAAAGAGAAAAAAGAGTGTTGTGGCGGTGAGAAGTGTTCTTGAACAAATCTTTTGTTCAAAGCTGTTTGAAGAGCTTGTGATTTGCTGTGTGTTTTAAAAACTACAGAATCTGTGATTGTTAAGGTGAGTTTTTAAACTACTGTTGACTATAAACTGTGAGTTTTAAAAATATTGTTGATTATACACTGTGAGTTTTTGATGACTATAACCTTTATATATTTGGTTATATAAACTGCTGGGTTTTGATATTGGTTTTGAAGAAAAGTTGGTAAAAACTATTTTGATAATTTAAAGGTGTTATTGTTATATATTTGAGTATTAAAAACTGTTTTGGAAAAGATAAATAAGAGATTGCTTCTTTAAAACAGTTTTGGAAATGATATCCTATTTTGAGGATTTAAAAGGGANGTTTTAGCACAGGTCCTAAACTGAGTGTTTAGAAACCTTATTATTTCAGCGCGGGTCCTGAACTGATATATTCAGAAGCCTCATTTGTTTTAGCAAGGGTCCTAAATTGAGTGTTTAGAAACCTTATTTGGACAGATTACAAACTCCCTCTGTATTAGTGCATCATAGGTATGATTATTTTTTCTGATCAGCACAGTAATGACACACCTGCAAAACAAATTAAGCAAATTTTGGTACCAAGACGAACTTGGGTCCTTCTTTGTTAGTTCAGGTTGTGGGATATTATAACTGCCAAACCATCTATTATTATTAGATGTTTTCTTTTTAGCACTTTTAATAGGTTGATCATATATACAGTAAGATCCATACAAGTTATTATCATACATGTTATGATTCTTCCAGCTCTTCTGATATCTATTGTCTCCATTCCTCCTGTTGTACCTTTTCATGTTCACAAAATCAGTGGTTTTGCATGTGGAGCACATAATCCTCCTCTTGCTAAGATTTATCAAATCATTAGTGGTTCTCACAGTACAAAGAAGAACATGGTTAGTAACAACAGAGTTATGAGACGAGACAGAATCAACTTTATTTACCCAAACATTTTTAACTTTAGAATGATATTTGGGTGATCCAATGACATACCCTTGATAGTACTGATTTGAAGAACGAGAATAGTTCTTAGAAATAGTTGATTTAGGACTGCTTGAATAACTGTTAGATTTAGAACAGTCATAAAAGTTGGTTCTGTGAAGGAGAACCAGTTGAGCTTTGAGTACTTGAGAAGTCTTTAACTTTCTTTAATAACTGGTCTCTTTCATCAGCAACTAAATCATACTTCTTTTTAAGCTTAGTTCTCATTTTCAATTCAATTTCAAGTTCTATCTTAAGATCAGACAATTTCTTTGAAGTATCCAGGAGTTTACCTTCTAACTCCTTTTTAGCTTCTCAAACATTTTCTTTTCTTTATCAAACTCATGTCTCTCTTCATCTGAGCTGCTCTTTTCATTCTCAGTAGCAATGTGTTATAACCAGGTTTGAGACAACCTGGGTTGAGGTAATTTTTACATGTTTATTATGTGGATTACATGAAATATGCATATCTAAGTAGAAATGCATGAACTATATATGTGAACATGATATTGTGCATGCATATATGTGAAAAGATGGCATGACATATTTGATTTATACAAGTATGCATGTGGTGTAAAGCATACATAAGGTGGTGCATATTTGTGATAAGTTATTCTGGTGGAAACATTATTATATTCAAAATCTTATACCTTCATGGTTAAGAAACCATGAATTTTATAATGAAAAACCCACCATCCAAGATTATTTCTATTGGTTAAAGCTTTCACCGCTTATGAGTTTTTAATAATCTTCACCGCCATGGTGGGAGTATTTAAAGAAATAAAAAGATAAGATTCTATCTTATCATTTTATTTTGAAGAAAAATCTGTTGAAAGAGAAAAAAGAGTGTTGTGGCGGTGAGGAGTGTTCTTGAACAAATCTTTTGTTCAAAGCTGTTTGAAGAGCTTGTGATTTGCTGTGTGTTTTAAAAACTACAGAATCTGTGATTGTTAAGGTGAGTTTTTAAACTACCGTTGATTATAAACTGTGAGTTTTAAAAATATTGTTGATTATACACTGTGAGTTTTTGATGACTATAACCTTTATATATTTGGTTATATAAACTGCTAGGTTTTGATATTGGTTTTGAAGAAAAGATGGTAAAAACTATTTTGATAATTTAAAGGTGTTATTGTTATATGTTTGAGTATTAAAAACGGTTTTGGAAAAGATAAAGAAGAGATTGCTTCTTTAAAACAGTTCTGGAAATGATATCATGTTTTGAGGATTTAAAAAAGATATGATGTTTTTGGAAATCATTGAAAGAATAGATTGTTCTTGAGTTTGAAAGGTTTTAATGATAAAAGTGTTGGTTGAAAACTATTGAGAATATTCTTTTAAGACGATTGTGATTTTAATCTGTCTTCATTTGGAATTAATCTATAGATTTTATGGATAAAACTATGAATGAGGATTCGATAAGATGGTTGTGACTGCGGTCCTTCATCCGAACTAATTCTTAGATTTTGAAGAAGAAATATGGGTGGAATATCAAGGAGAGGTGTCTTTTGGAATAAGGGTGGCCTATCAAAGAGAGGTGTACCTTTGGATATAAGGGTTTCAATTGTGTGTGAATATTATAGCACTTACTATTATGTCTTTTAATGTAACATTAGTTATGCTCTTTGAATAAAAGAAACTATTTATCCAATTTCCATAAAACAGTCTCCAAGCAAATACGGGATATATGTTATAAATTTCGACCAAAAGACAAAATAACATAGTCTGCAAAAGACGATTTTCAGTACTATAAGTCGGATCCATAAAATACAAWTATATCTACTCAAAAGTATTATATACCTAGATCCGACTCAAACGATACTCGTACAGCAGATCTAAACCGTCTAATCCTTCACCTGGGCAGCTATCGGCTTTCCTGAAAAGAAAGTTCATTCTAAAAGATTAAGCCATAAGGCTTAGTGAGATTATACCAATGCTTATATTTATATATATTATAAATACAAAGCAAATCATAAACGAAGCAGAACAAAAGAGTCGTTTAATTTAGAATTTGATCGAAAAATAATCTGATAAAATTGTCCAAAACACTGTACAACCAGAGGGCCGCTGGTCTATACAACCAGAGGGCTGATGGATAAACAGAGGGTCGAAGAATCAATACAAACAGAGGATTGGTGGATCAATACAACCAGAGGATCGATGAATCAACACAAACAGAGGGTCGATGGATCAATACAACCA
>NW_020201393.1:48908-53457 GCF_001531365.2 Cynara cardunculus var. scolymus
GTCGAGGAACCAGAAGATCTGGAAGAGAGACTAGAGGGGCTCTGGTCCTGGTTATTGAAATATATTCCAAGTGTGGTTTGGAACCAGAGGCTCGATGGACCAAAACAGAATCTRATTTTATTCCGCATGTTGTGAAATGATTATTTGATAAATGTTTTGGTGATCTTCACCCCGCATTACATAAAAGGGAACCTCAGTAGACATTCATGTCTAACCCTCATTGCGTGTCTTCAAAAATATGTGTGTAGGTAATGATAATAAGGGAAAGAGCATTATATGAATTACTTCCCTATGTGCTTAGCTGTTTTGGAAGCATAGATGCTAGGATGCAAGAGCATGTAYTTTTGGAATTTTTGGGTTGCGTATTTTACATTATAGACTCTTGTATCAAGGACCTATGTGGGGGAAAACATGTATTCTCTATATAAAATATGTGTTATATGCAATGTAAGGATTGGGGGTGTTACACAATGTTGAGCCATTTCTTCTTTTCTGCAAGCTTTTTGGCATTTGCTGCATATTTTCTTAGCAGTGTTTCTCTTTTCAAGAGCAAACAACTTCTTTTCTTCATCCAAAGCTTTCTACTTTTGAGCAATGCAGTCAGATAGTTCAAGATTCTTGCTCAGACATTGTTCTCTAATTTCTTTCTTCTCTCTATCAATTTTGGCTCGTTCCAAGATGATTAGCTGCTCAAAATCAGAAATTTGACTTAACAACATTTTGGCATTCAGTTCCAATGAGTTGATCTTATTCTCAAAAGATATTCTTTCATTATCAAACTGTTTCTCCACTTCAATTATCCATTTATTTTCTTTCTCCATTTCTTTTCTTTCAACATTCAAAAACTTCTCAGCTTCCAAACTTTATCTCTCTCTTGATCAAGTAATTTTCTTAAATCAAACAATTCACTCTTAGATTTATGTAGTTTCTCTGTAAGTTCTTCAGTATCTTTACCTTTCTTTGCTGGAGAGTTCCTTTCAGCATTCAGTACATTTTGAACTTCTTGAAGTTTATTGAATAGACCTTTATTTGATATACTCCAAGTTTTTAATTCTTCATCTGATTCTTTTCAAACAGAACTCAGAGTTTTCTCAAGCTTTTCAATCTTATGCACAAATTCTTCTTCAATATTTTTTCTCATTGCTTTATTCTCTCTTCTTAAATCTTTAACAAGATCCTCGTTAATAAAATTTTCACGAAACATATTTACATACTTATCTTTATATTCAAACAAACTTTTCTCTAATTCAGTAATTTTCTCTTTCATTTCCCTGTTCTCCTTCTCAAAAAATGATGCCATCAAGATTGATCAACGAATCTATGCAGTAAATGAAATCAATCAAAGAAAATCACAATCCAACAAAATTCTTCAGATAAAATCAGTAAACTCAAAATTCTTAGAATATCTCAAAAAATGTTCAGAAATCAAAAAATCAGTGAAAACAGTTAAAAAACAGTAAAAACAGTCAAAAACTGTTGAAACTGATCAAAACAATTACACAACGCAAAATAGTTCAAAAACAGTTAAAACTGCTTAAAACTAAGAAGATCGGTCATATCAGATAAAATTTGGAAAATCCAGATAAAACTGATAATAAATTGAGAAAAAGTGATCTGGATAAAAATTGGTTGAAAAATTCAAGTTTTGTCAAGAATAGGCTCAAAATCGGACAATGTAGAAAAATTTGGCTAAGTATGACAAAGTTAAAAAAATTTGGCCGATGAACACAAATCCGGACAAGGGTTGCCGAGGATGTTAAGTCGCTGGCCGAGGATTGTTGAAATCGGACACGGGGATAGGCGAGGATGGCTAGGTCGGACACAGGGATTGGGCGATGTTGGCTAGCTCGGACACGGGGTTGTCCGAGAGTTGAAGATCACGACCAAGTGTATTCGGGATTAAGTGGCTCACGACTAAGTGGTGTCCGAGGATGACACTAACTCGGATGGCCTTGTGACCGAGAGTTCTTTGAATACGGTCATGGTGCTGTCCGAGGTAAATCTTGTAGCGACTAAGTATTGAACCTGGGAAAGCACGTGTGCGAGGAACTATAAATGGGTCAAGCCTGCATGCGATGTAACCTAAGTTGTGCAAGCCTATGTGCGGGTTAACCTCAAATCCGGACAAGGCAACATCGGGATTACAAGATAAAAAAAAATTAACTAAGTATGGAATCTGGTAAGCCTTTGAACGATATACCTTGAAATCTGGTAAGCCTTTGTGCGATTTAGAGGAACTCGTACAACCTTGTGAGCGACTAACCTCAAATCCGCTCAGGCCATTGAGCGATTTTGAACATCAAAAATAAACTAAGTCCTAAAATCCGGCTATAAGGATGTTCGATATATCAAGAACCCTGCTACACTTTGAGCGATTTAGACTAAAATGATTAAGTCTTGTGCGATGAAAACCAAGATAATCCGACTAAAAACAAGTCTAAAACACAAAAATCAACAACTTTTTCACTCAAAATGGATCAAATCTGACTTTTTGAGAACATTTTCAAGAACACAAAAAATTTAAAAATTCACAAATTTGAGCAAATCTTGAAAAACTAATGATCAAAACACAAAACTTTGTGAATAACAAAGATTCATGAAACAATTACGCACATTTTGATGATCTTTTTAACATCAAAACACCAAAATTTGAATTTTTTTTGGATCAAAGTCTTGAAAAAATGTAGAACGCTATGAACAAAAGATGAATAGTAATGAAAATTTCTAGAAATTTCTTCAAAAACTGATTTATTCACGTGATTTCACTGCATTCCTGCTCTGATACCAATTGTGTGTCCCACAATACGATCAATCTTCAAATATCACTTAAGAATCTATGGCAAACTCATAATAACATCAAGAACACATAGAGAAGAAGTAGAAAGGATTAGTCAATCAGTCAAAGCTTCTATATTTACTCTCAATGTACGTATGATTACAAATGAGCTCTCTCTTACTCTTCAATTACACTAGTTGTACCCGCGCAATGCGGCGCGATGTAAAATTTCGAAAAGATGTAAGCAGGCATATCGATTACATATAAAGATTTGTATTTGAAATTGTCAAGCCCTACACCATTGATTGTTTCATATTCAATTGATTTGGGAGGAATTGAAACAATCCAATAATCTATTTGATGTTGAAATTTGATAATCGATTTATTCTAATTTGGTTATGCGTGACATGTCGTATTATGGAACTATCTATCGATCTCCTTGAGAAATCAATCAAAATTGGTTCTTATAAAAATTGCATCTCAGTTCGAAAGGAAGCTGGAAACTCTGAAGCAACATTAATCTCAAACAAAATTGGAGTAACGCCACTTTTGAATAATTTCAACGCTTTTTCCCTTTCCTGCATCAATTTGCATGTTTGATGATTATATTCTTTAAGTGGCTCGTAATTTCACCTTTTAAACACTATTTACAATAAGGTAAAGAAATCTTTATCTATAAATTCTAAACAAAATGCACATTTACATTCATCATTCATATTCATGGGTGAATGGTGACAATTTTTTACCTTTAGAACTCCTAAGAGACTCAAGAACAATCTTGTATCCAAGAATAAACTTTCCACTCTTCATGACAAGAGCCAACCTATTGTTGATGCTCTCATGAGTCTTCTTCTGTAATCCCCATAAAAAACCCAGATCGGAATCAACAAATGAAATAATCAAAGTACACATACACACAAATAGGAACAAATATAGATATAAAGATGTGTATAGATTACCGTCTTCTTCTTTGACACCATGTTTCCTCCTGGAATAGTGAAAACGTCTACCTATGTCATGTTTATGGAAGAAAAAGACATGACCCTATTGAATCTTGACTGACAAAACTTCACTATAAAAGGGACTATAACCAATTACATTTTCAAGAGTCTCCAATAGAGTCGTTAACTAATAAATCAATATTTAAATTCAAGGTTAGAAACTTCTTACCTTCAATAGCTTCCAATTGTGAGCCATCAATGCAAACGACTCTATCGCGACCTTCCCCACTCCAACTTCTTGTTTTCTCTTACTCTACGTTCGCACTTCCCTGCCTTAAATTCTCTTTTCAATCATGTATACTCTTGTCTAACGCAGTCGGGAGCTGCAGCGGACCATCAACAGCTCCATTATGAAGAAATTTAAAACATAAAAACTGAAGTACAGAAACTTATCTTTCCATCGAGCCTTGAGTCATCCTTTTCGGGTAAAAAATGAGTGAGTTGTGCATGTTTTTCCACAGTTGCATCTGGCCCTTAACAGTGTCCCATATCTGGAGAAAAATCAAACAAGCAAGTAAGCAACATATCATATGCCCAAAACCTCCCAATCCCCTATTGGAACATCTATTCAACTAAAGACATATTAAATGATACTAAAGATTTTTCACATCAACTTACACAGACACTTAGCCTAAGTTTATCAAATCTACTATGAAAGACGAGAAAAACCTGAATACGAATGTAAGATCTTTATCACAGTTGATACTACACATGACTTATACATACATACATACATACATACATACATGCATGCATGCATGCATGCATGCAT
>NW_020201393.1:54372-58658 GCF_001531365.2 Cynara cardunculus var. scolymus
ATTTTTTATATTTAAAATGAGATGTTTATCTTCTATTTGATGATGTTTATCTTGTATTTTATTATGTTTATCTGCAGTTAGCTACACGAATTCAGATATGAAGCTTTAATAAGTTGTACTTACGCACAATCAACTTGTAGTCTTGAGTTTTAAGTCTTATGCACTAATAAACAGTACTTTACGTATAAAAAGTAGTTTTTAAAAGTTTTTGTCAAATGCTTTATAATATAGTGTAGATATATAATGGTGCTTTGAGGACACAGTTGCTGGTAAGACCTTGGGACTTATAAGAGTCTATTGTTGACTTTTGGGTAAACAAAACAGAATATATCATCTGGCGATGTGGTGCATAACTCCATCATGATCATAAGGCCCAAAAACATGATTTAACCTGATTCTAGTATACGTGAATGGTGAAATGTTGTTCAGATGGTCTTTAAGACGAGCTTACATATGTATGTACATGCATATATACACACATAACTTTAAATATTATAGCAGTCAGCATGGTCAACATTATGTTGAAACAAAACAATAGGACAAACACACACAGAGACATAATGCAGTACCAAACAGCTCATTTCAAGTATTGATTAGCAGCAGGCTGCTGCTCCTGCTGTAATGCTAAAAAAATTAGAATGTGATTACTTACTTTCTTATACCTATTGTTGCCAAGGCATAGGGGTATGTATGCTTTGGCACACACACATTGTGCACACATACACA
This sequence comes from Cynara cardunculus var. scolymus, assembly GCF_001531365.2. Classification (NCBI taxonomy): domain Eukaryota; kingdom Viridiplantae; phylum Streptophyta; class Magnoliopsida; order Asterales; family Asteraceae; genus Cynara; species Cynara cardunculus. The sequence goes on from NW_020201393.1 coordinate 55,099, forward strand.
CACACGCTATGCACGCAATAATAGTTAGACAGGTTTACTTACAGGTACAATATCTCACATCTTTCAATTATTCTGGTTTCACTAATGTACATATTCTCATGGCCTATGGTTTAAGGCAAGGTTGTTTGATCACCTCATAAAAATTCTCATTGCTCCATTAACATAACCATATTTTTATAAAATAACCCGTCGTTTGAAAAGACCATAATTATTTTAATAGATTCGATCCAAGCTATACAAGCCCAATACTGTTTTGGCAACCTAATTTAGCACAGAATATCCTAAAGCCTACAGTAAAGGTAATGAAACTAACAGGATACCAAGCAGGTTCTATAAGATATTTGTTATTATTATTGGTTATTGTTGTTCGTTTTGCAATATTCCTTATGTAGTTTGTACTGATAAGTTGGAGATCAGTAGTGACCTTATTTGATTATGCCGAAGAGGAAATTTAGTTTCCATATTTCAACCATTTGCAAAATTTTACCCTGAAAATTACTTGCTTACATCCGATTTTATCCTCATTGTGCCATTGAATGGAGCAGCACGAGTGTTGTTTTAGGGTTCAAGACATCTTTTATAATCTCTTCCCTTTATTCTCTATAGCATTTACTCTTTTTCATGTTGACGACATAAATCACTTTTCCGAGCCCTATTTTGCGTTGTTTGTTTAAATGAATGGTTTTTTTATTTAGGTTCTATGGCTTGATGATGTTTTTAAACATCTTTTCTTTATTTTCCTTAATCAATTAGATGCTTTGTCCAAGTCAGAGATGTCGTAGATGTACATTCTAAAGAATTATTCAATATCGATGTATCTTTATAGCTGATTATGTGAGTCAGGGCTGGAAAGTTTCATTCTCAACTCTATGTTTGGGCTTTGTTGGAGGATTCATTATCATCTCATTTCTTGACTGCAAGTTTTTGTATTTGTAGCTGCTGAGTACACTACTCCAAATAATTCCTTGAAACAAGTAAGATTTTGCACCTTTTACAAAATCTAGTTGTGTGTTAAATCTTTGGTATTTTTTAATTTGTAAATTTGCTGAGTTTATTCACAAACATTTTGTACATTTATTTATATTATTCTTAATGAAACTATACTTTGCTACTGAGAATCATCGATTTGATCATGGTTGGAGCATATATAAAAAATTATCAATCAAGACTGTTAGACCCCAACTTGTGAAAGTGTAAGTAAGAAGTGTCTTACTCTAGTCAATAGAACTTAGTCTATAGAAGTTGTCTGGCTAAGAGCTCTTATGCAGAAGATCAAGAACCAGAGCTCTTACTCGGATTGAAGGTTCCATTCATACAGAGCCCGCGCTCTATCTCTGTGAACGCTCAAGCCTTGTGCGCCAAAAAGCATAAGCGCTTGACTTAGAGCAACTACTCCAAGACCCAGAGCCTCTGCATAGTACATGCAGAGCTTCTGCATATGCATAGTATATGAAGAGCATCTGTATGTTCATGCAGAGCTTCTGGCTACCTTCTCCACGGAATGCGCACGCGTTAGCCCAGATATTCTCGCAAAGGTCTAACAGTTTTGAGGCGGCTTGACCAAGTCTGCTCCACTATTCAAGGAAAGTCAAAGATAAGGATGCAGACCAGTCAGCTCAGAGTCCCACGCCTACTTTATAGCATAGTTTGTTAGACCTAGGCGTATAAAAGGAGGCTTCCTCCTCAGGTTTAAAGTACCTAAAGGAACCGACTTACATTATACGCAATTTCTGTGAGATTACTTTTGTGTTTCAAATTGTTCATCATTTATCAATAAAAGCATTCGGTATATTCAAAGTTTATTCACCGCTTTACTTTCATCTTTGAATATTCTATTTAATCATTTGAAATACATCGTTTGTTCATAATTCATATCACATAAACTGTGTTTTTGTTAATTAAGAGTATCTGGGTTTAACAAAGACAAACTTGACAGAAAAATCTGGAAACAAACTTCAAAACCGGAACAAATTGTACTGAAGATAAATGCAAAGGATCCATGTCGATACAAGTATGATTTTTTAGTAAGCATACAAATGTAGACATCATTTACTAAGGCCTAAGGGACACTAAGGGCCTGTTTGTTAGCAACTTAATATGTTTAATGAGACTCACAGGTTTACGTGGAATACCAAGCAGGTTCTATAAGATATTTGTTATTATTATTGGTTATTGTTGTTCATTTTGCAATATTCCTTATGTAGTTTGTATTAATAAGTTGGAGATCAGTAGTGACCTTATTTGATTATGCCAAAGAGGAAATTTAGTTTCCATATTTCAACCATTTGCAAAATTTTACCCTAAAAATTACTTGCTTACATCTGATTTAATCCTCACTGTGCCATTGAATGGAGCAGCACAAGTGTTGTTTTAGGGTTCAAGACTTCTTTTATAATCTCTTCCCTTTATTTTCTATAGCATTCACTCTTTTTCATGTTGACAACATAAATCACTTTTCCGAGCCCTATGCAAGTTCAATTTAAATAGGCACAGGGGTGCTGGTGTTAGGATCAATATCACAAGTTTGGTAGTATCCAAGACCATTATGCAAGTTCAATTTAAACAGGTATTCAAGCAGGTTATATTTAAAGCTCAATGTAAACAGTAGGTTCTAATTTTTTATCATTACAGCAGGTTATTTTATCATTCCAAAATAACTCTATGTTTGGTAACGTTTTAAGAAAAAGCACCAAGAAATACTTACTTCAAAATAACTTTTAACATCCAAAGCACCAAGAAATACTCATTTCAAAATAACTCTAGGATTGGATATTATGTTTTAAGAAAAAGCACCACAACAATCTTACACATATATGTAAGATTTCTATGTAAGGATCGACTATAAAGTGAAAGTGGGTTAGGATATAAAGTGAAATCACTTCTCAATTTGTTAACTTATTTAGAACTTGGCTAGTCAAGATAAACTATAAAATCTAATATAGGAATTTTTGAATTATCTTACTTGATCACATTCAACTTCAAGATACCTAAGTTGCATCTTTAAGGTAGGCGATAAAGGCAAACTTGAAGTTCTGATGAGTGATGACCAATGAGACAACAGGTCAATAGTTGTCTAGAAATCCAGAGATTTGCCCGAGTAACTGATTTTACAGAAGAAATACATGATATTATCCCATTCAGGTCCCTTAGTACAAGAATCTAACATGACCAAATACAAGGTCCTAAAATTCAAATACATTTCTTGTACTATTCAATCAAAACTGTACATCAAGACAGATCTTCAAGCAGAAATGCATATAGGAAAATATTACATTTTCCCTTTTCCCTTACCGTCTGTACCTCGTACAACACATAGTTAAAATCACAAAATGAGGGTTAGACCGAAAGGTCTAGTGAGTTACCCTTTTATGTTATTGCAGGGTGAAAATCACCAATATCTTTATGAAAAACAACATTTCATATATATATCAAATATATAAATAAATAGGAACATAATACCAGATCCTTTTCACTTTTTAAGCAAAGCTTTCAGCTATTCAAATCTCATACTTTTGAACCAATCAGGTTTCACATAATGCCACTTTTAAACCTTTTCTAAT
>NW_020201393.1:59455-68778 GCF_001531365.2 Cynara cardunculus var. scolymus
TTATCCCATGGTACACCTCTCCTTGATATGCCACCCTTATTTCCTCATCAAAACATTTCACAAAAATAATTCCAAATAGACCGCAGSCATTGAAATTATTATCAATTCAAACTCATTTATATCAAATCTTCATTTTATGATAAAATAACAATTTCTATCATTTAAACACAACGCATAACTCAAATCCGGTCAACCTAGGCTTGGCCGGACTTCATCTCCGGTCAAGTCTCGGCCGGATTACCAAAGCATCTGGACAACTTATCGCCCAAGACTTGTCCGATTTAACASTTAGAATAAATTCCAACACCTTTKTYYGGATAACAAGTCCGGACAATACATCGCCCAAAGCTTGACCGATTTAAAATAATTCGRTCACCACATGGTCGTATTCCTACTTCTCAGTTCAAAATGATAACCATTCTTACCAATCATAWCCCGCTTGACACTTAACCGGTTTAAGGCTAAACCGTTCAACACTTGAGCGGTTTAAGCCTAAATCGCCCAACCCTTGACTGATTTATAAATAACCCGGACAAGCTTTGTCCGATTTAAACTTAATCCAATCAACCTTTACCCGGATAAAACCCTTAAGCAAATAACTGATTTCTTTCCAATAATAAATAACATTCAAATAAAACCAGTAACAATTTTTATGCAAATTTTTTTTGAAACCACTCACCTTAACAAGCCTTTTGGAAACAACCTTCTTGAAATCAGATACTTGAAATCCGGTCAACTCTTTCTCTTTAAATCGCACAATCTTTTAAAATGACAAGAARARRAATATGGAGGCTTCAACCTCCTTTTATACTTTCTAAAACTGGAAGGTCAGCTAACAACCCCCTTCCCATGCTAACCCATCACATGCTCATGCATCCATCCATATACCATGCATTCACAACATGCATTTGTGTAATCATATATATATATATATATATATACCTATGCATATATTTTCACCCATGCATATATGTATATATCCAATTAATGCACAATTTCACATTCCAACATGATTAAACGTATCAATTTATCATGCTATTACGTAATCATTTAATCAGATAATCACATATTAATTACCTTGGGTGATAACCAGGATCCAGTTATCACAGCAACTCACTGCCGCACCCCCTCTCCCGATAGAAACCCACTCATTCAGGTTTGGATTTCTGTAAGATATAGGATTTCTTTTGAGTTAGTGTTTGATTTGCTTAAAGGAAGGAGTGGGAAGGCCATACAGTTGTACATTGCTTAAGATTTCTTCTCCGACAAAAGATTGAACAATCATAAGAGGGCCAAAAGCTTTAGAATTTCTCATCTTATTGTCTTGATAGTGATTCTCCATGTCATCCAAGCATTAGGAATGTTGAGTTCACCATAAATTTAATTTTTGGTGTAAGTTTGCCGCATTATGTTTGCTTTTGGGTTTCACTAGTCTATAATTTCTTATAGTTTAATCATTTGGATCAGACTCAGACATTGACTCAACATTATGGGGCTATTCAAACACTATAAGCTCTTGGACCTGATGTGGTAAGAAAATATTACACTATTTACCAAAAAATTGGCTACTAAATTATTCTAGAAGAGTATTGGTCACTATATTTGGGCATATTATTTTCTCTAGCTCTTTTCTGTTCTCTATCAGTACACTCGAGGCCATTACTTATTTGCTAACGTAATGGAGCAGGAATATATGATCCTTATAACATAGTTTATCTTAACAAAGCCATTCATATGTGTAGACAGACATCATTTGCCACTCTTCTACTTCTTTCACTTAAAACAACCATTTATCTTTGTTATTTATGGTTGGGTTTGTTTCTAATAGCAAAAGATAAAAGATTGATGAGGATGGTAAGCTTATAATAAGAGCAGGCTAGTTAGAGGGAGATGGGAAAATAATGTATTGTTTTGGGTTCTTCCCTGTTCTTAATATTATTGCCTTTCATAAAAAAGGTGAAAATCAATCTATTATGGAGTATGTAGAAAAAGTTGGTACCTTAGTACATAGAAAATAACTTTAGCAAGAGGCAAGAAATTTTGAGTAGTTATTATGACAGTTGCTAAAATTTTAAAATAGACTTAAACTGTAGAGTATAACAAGCTGCATTTGCTTTGCGATCTTTTGATCTATTGCAAGCAAATTATGTTACATAACAGGTTGATTGAATGATCGAAGATTAGGATGCAATAATGAAATGTGTAGCTCAAAATGAAACCTTGAGTGAATTAAAATGGATTAACTAGACCAGTCAGTGGATCACCTTGCATCGAGTCTTGAGTCTTCCAACAATGAACTTTCAACTGCAATACATAAAATCAGTAACCAACAATGAACTTCCAACTGCAATACATAAAATCAAACTATTTGCAATAAACCCTAAACCCAACTAACGATGATGAAATTAGTAACCAAACTCAAGTAACAATGACGCAATAAACCCTAAACCCTAAATTAACTCACCTTTGAATCAATCAGTGCTTGAAAACCTCCACAGAATCGTGCCCTCAAGGTTTAAAAGTTCCACTCACAATCGCCTGAATCGTTTATCGTTTATGAATCGCCTGACAGGAGCGATCATAAATAAACACTCGCAATCGCCTAAATTGTTGCCTTGGGGACTGACTCGTCATCTCTGTAAACGGTTCTTTGGAAGACAGAGTTGCGTTGGAAAAGGAAGTGAGGGTGGAGCGTGGTTTGGAAAGGAATGATGAGGTGGGAGTGGAGCTTTGTTTGGAAATGAGAGAGAGATCCGGTTAACGATGTGTGCTTCATAGAGTAGTACTAAATGCATTATATGTTGGTTTTTAAGACTTTAAGACTTTATGCATCAAAAGGTTGTACCTTATGCATGTTAAGTTGTTTTTAAGACTTTATGAAATCTGCTTTATAAGGTAGTATAGACTAGAAGACAAACTATATATAGGGTCAAACAATAACCCTCTAGACAAAGTCAACAACACTTACAAAGTCAAACACGCTAATATTACAATTATAGACTTTCAAGATGAATACAATTTAACACTAAAATTCAATCCTAACACGCTGGCAAGTCCTTTCCCTTTGCGGTCTCCTGACACTTCTTGGCGAATGCGGCCTTAAAATTTGTGTATAAGATCAAGAAGTAATCCAAGGATAGACCAAAAAAGATCCCATACATGATCTGCAAGATGTTGGTTGAACACATGTCAAGACTCCCAATTTTCCCTGTCAATGAACGATTAACCAATGTGAACATTGTGTTCCACATTGGTGGCAAGTACTGTCTTCGATATTGTAAGGGGTACTGGATCGCCTTGTTGTACCCCAACAGCTTCAGGAAGTCCACCAGTTCATCCCCAGATGAGAGAGGGGCATACTCACTCAAACCAAGGTCAATCTTGGTTGGTATTTGAAGAACACGTGAGAAGAGTGACTTGGAAATTCTTACAGTGATGTACTCCTTTGAGGAGGGTACATAAAATTCTCCAAAAATCCTGCGTTGGGATTGTGTAACGGCACAGGTTTGCCAAAACTCTTGAATGAAACGTTCTGGGACAAGGTCCTCGACGTTTGTGAGGGCAGGGTTCAAGAAGTGATGTTGAAGAATGTCAACAATGGGGCGAACCTTGGGGTCGAAACTGTCCAAGGTGAGATGAAGGGCATAATTATTTGGCTTTAGTGGAAGGGGAACAACGTTTTGGCTGGTTTCTTCCACTGTTTTGAGGGTTGTGGTTTGAGTCTGCGACTTGGCGGAGTCTGAAGAAGACATTGTTGTAGGTTTGATTGAAAGAGATGAAGGTTTTGAAAGATTAGGGTTTTGAAGAATCGGTTCTTGATTCTTCGATTAAAGGTTTGGAGAAGGGTTTTGAAGAACTTACTTGGAAAAATCTTGGTTAATTCGTCCACAGATTGAAGTTAAGGAAAGCTTGGTGTTCGACAATGACGGTTGTGCTTTGAGAATTTGAAGACAATAGAATATCTGGAATACTTTTGAAAGAGGAAAAGATAATTTGGGGAAAATAACTTGTCCTTCCTGTTGATACCGTCCTCTACAGGATAACAGAAGTCCACCAGGAGATGCCCCTTTAGGCTGACCTTGATGCGAGCTTCCTCGCTATCCAGGCGGACGTTCAAGAAGTTCAGAGTCATCTCTAGACTCTCCAAGAAGCTGTTCAAGCCAACAACGATGCCATTGTTGTTCTTTCCAGTAGGGCTGACGATGCTCAGGCTGTCGCTGATCAACAGATCCTGGATGCTGTCCGTCAACCAGCTCCAGTGATTCCTCCTTCTTTCACTGCCGATGATTGCACCCAGCTCCATGAGACGCTTGAGGCAACAACAACTCTAGTCGGTGCTCTTTCAAGGCTAAAGAAGATAATGGTTCTCCATCGTTAGCGCTTGGACAAACTCTCTGGCCAATCCTCTCAAGTCTTAGCCAGAGAGGGGGAGATGAGGTCCAACACTGGTGGATCATTTGATGCTGCTTCTGCTCCTTCTGAGGTTGTTGGTCCAATATCAGCTACAGTTGAAGCTGAAGGTGAGGCTCCTAGAGTTCAAGCGGTTGATGCTCCTATAATCACGACCACCGAAGCTGCTCCAGCTGAGGTTGTCGATGCCATCCCTGGGGATGATGCCCCTTTCATCACTGCTGCTGGTGATGATGATGATGATGATGATGATGATGAAGACAAAGATGATGATGAGGATGATGAACCCATGATTGTAGACGCCGAAAGTGACCTAGGTGGCGACGACAACGATGATGATGAAGATGACTTTACCATCAAGTACCAGAAGCCATCAACCGCCACCAAGGGAGTTGCTCTCAGGGATTCTGCATCCCAGGGGGAGTAAAGAGAAGGCCAATCTACTCAAACAAGGAACCAGGACCCCAAGTCTAAGGGCAACGCGGTCGCTAAAGAAGGTAACTTGAAGGTATTGTTCAAAAACCCTCAACAACCTGTTTTTGAAGACTTTACCTCTCAGTTAGTAGTCACTTCCTTGCATCAGCTTCAAATTCTATCAACAACCTGCGGTCGACTGGAGTGGGTCCCTGATCACCCTGTCTCCTGTGTTCCTACCGACCAGCAGATGTCTTAGCTAAAGGAGTCACTCGACCAGACTAGAGTAAAAATTCCTCTTCGTACCTCTAGTGGTGGTGAGTTCGACTTCCTTTCTGAAGTTGAAAGACTCGAGGCATTGAGGACTGAAGAAGAGCTAAAGCTTCAGAAGAAGCAGACTGAAGACAGCTTGAAGCTGGCAAAGTCACTAGCTGCGAAGGTCCTCCCCAAGAGAAAGTCCAAGAAAACGATGAACGTTGTCCAAGCCCAGGCTAAACTTCTTTCTATTACAGAAGCTGAGCATGAGAAGAACTTGAAGCTGGTGGAAAAGGACAAGCAGTGGAGCGAAGCAAAGCTGAAGAAGAGAATCAGTCCCCACCCGATTATCAACGTCAGCATTAGCGGACGTTCAAAAGACGGTGGAACACTAATCTCAATGCTCATCACCAGGGACAATCTCAATGCCATCATCGAGTACCCTTCCTACCTAGGCCGTTATGGACACAACGAATGGATGGAGATCAGACAAGCCATTCAGCAATCTATGTTGAGACACAAGACAATTATCGAGGACATTATCAGCGAGCTCATCAAAAGGATGCCCAAGTATGTCAAGGTCCTTGACAGGCCATCTCTAAAGAAAGGTGGGAAGAAGAAACTCAAGTTCTCTGATCCTAATGATGGACCATTCCTAAGGAACGAACATGAAACAAAATTGTCCTCAGATGAAGTCCTGAAGGGTCACCAGAGTACAGACATTTCTAAGTTGAATCTTGACTTGCCAAATAAGGGTCCCTATATACCCAATGTTGTGCATTTTAAACCTGAGTTAGGAGTTATATTCCTTGACTATGAAGGTGAAGTCAGATTTCAGAGAATGTCAGCGCTACATCTATGTCCAATGAGTCATTTGGTTTACCTTTTGCTCTGGATAGATGATAGCATGCCTGGAAAAGTCATCGATCTGAAGATACGAAGGGAATACCTACGTCAAAGAAACCTTGCTAAAGATGTACCTAGCTACATAGATCTAAGTGTTCTAGATTAGTTTTCTCTTTATAACAACAGTCTACTTTTCCTTGTAACTTCTTGTATTATGTCTACTTTCAATGATTATACTTATAGTCTGTAAGCACTAGACATGTACTGTAATACTTGTAATATTACCAATGATAATAAAATGATTATTCCATGTACTTCACTAAAAAAGATCCCTGAAAAAAGTAATAGGGACACAAGTCTATGAGTTCTAGTGTTACTTTTTACATTCACTGACAATCTATAAGTCAGTGAATAAGCTTTCAGTTTCAGTTTCCGTACTTGTAATTTTCTTTTAGATATAACTTAAGGAAAATTTTCAAACTAAGACTGACTCACTGAAAAAGATCCCAAAATAGTAAAAAGGGACATGTACTTTATATGTAACTTTTTCTTACTATTATTCCATAAGATAACCTTCTTTATGTTGTCTTGTTATCATCAAATACGGGGAGATTGTTCATCCTCTCTCTCAGTGATTTGATGATAATCCCTTTTCACTTAACGTTGTATTTATGTTTCTGTCTTTTCAGTTCCAGCGATCGTCACTGAGTCTGTTCATCCCAGATCTCTCAATAACACTAATAATCTAGTTATGAATAACCAAATTATAGTGATTTAATGAAGAAAGTTATGAAGTCTCAAGAATAAAATAAGAAAGTTTAAGAACAATTTTGAGCTTCAAAGGTTTTACTTTATAGATTCATAAACGTAAAATAAAGAGTAAAAGTCTTATTTTTACAATAGACCTAATCTTCTATTTATACTAAATGACTATTAAGAAGATAAATATCTAATGCTACTTTCTAGCAAATCGTCTAGCTAATAGATATAGTTTATCTTTCTCATGGATAAACATTAATAATAAGATAAACTTGAATTCCAGCTGTTGATTTGTCATCTCCAGTTGTCATTCATGATATGATGACTTCATCCTTATCTTCAAATCTTCATTGCACGCTTGGATGAAGTGCTGGAAAATCTTCTAAGTGTTGTTTGTCCAGAGGATCGATGAGGATGTTCTTTCCATCGCATCCTTGAACCTGTCCATTGATCCTCTGGTTGAACTTGTCCATTGGTCCAATGSTTGAACTTGTCCATCGGTCCAATGGTTGAACTATCCATCGATCCAATGGTTGAATTCCARACTTHGTCGATTTTGCCTTGATGTCTTCATTGGTCTTCTAGTTCTTCATCACTTGTTATTTTTCATTACTTTTTACATTTTGCATTGTGGGGTTTAACAATCTCCCCCTAAGTAATGAAATAACAAACAAAGTCTAATCTAGACGCATATGTGAAGAACATACACTAGTCTAGTAGAAAAACATCAAACTCCAATTTTTTCGTTGGATGATGAAATTTCTTTACAATACTAGAAACGAATTACATCAAGACAAAATAAGCAAAAATTTCATCTCATCACTAACTACCTGAGTATATCTCTTTGAAGCGCAAGAGTAGTTTTCTATAAGCAATGATGGTTGATATATCTCATGTATGAGATGACTCCCCTCTTCCCTTGGCACATGGTTTCTGCCCAGTCTTTCTCTAATGTTTTTCTAAAATTATTCAAGTGTATCTGTTGAATACTTGAAGGCTTTAGTCAATCTGGAGAACTTTTTAACCCCAAACTCATTCTTGTAAACAAGTCCGAGTTCAGGTTGAGTTAGAACTGAAGCAGAACGTATCTCTTGCAAGCCCTGTAAATCTTCATTTGGAGGAGTGCAGGATAACCTCTCAATGCCTAGCCTAAAAGCAATTTCAAAATCGCTTTTGGCTCGGTGCTTTACCAGGGACTCCATTGTCTTGACAATAGCTCTGTTCCCCATTCCAAATCATATCCCATGATCTTGCCTTTGAACTGTGTAGGCATGTAACTCAATCAAGTCATATGGATTGAGGTTGATGAGATCGCTCTCGTTGAACACACTAACTAACCCATGAGCTCTTTCCACATTGAACTCGTTGTAGCGTATGGCTCTGTTGGCAAATGACTTTATTTTTAAGTCTATGACTCTTCTTATTCCATCATTCGAAAASACAKCTTGAGGTGGTYGAGTAGTCTGTCTTATGAAACGATGATGTAGAAGGTTCATAGACTCTAGCGATAAGATTGGAGGATTGGTTGACAGGCTTTCTTCGCGTTCTTGGTACATGTATTGATGAATGTTTTTCATCATTATTGGTTCCCTGGGTGGCAATTAAGGTCTTCTCTTCATCGACTCCATGCTTTGAATTATTTCGTCCACCAGGCCTTGTGGAGGATGCCTCGAGGAAGAAGGGATGTCTGCATGCACCACATGATGTTGGGTTGAGGGTTGTGTCTTGGCTTGGGGTTGTGTATGGGTAGAGGGTGAGTTTTCTGTGGTTGGTTCAGTTTCAAGTGGTTGAGAGGTTTCTGGTGGGGTTTGGGGTCGTTGAGGCGATGGTTGGATTTTTGTGGGTTCTGGTTGTGAGGTAAGAGTGAAGGGTCGAGGTGTTGGAGAAGGTGTTAAGGGTAGGTTTGTTGTGGGTGAGGGAGTGAAGGTTTGGTTTGTTTCTGTAGGTGGTGTTTTTGGTTCTTCATCGGTTGATGAACTCAACACGATGTGGTCTGGTATTGTGGCTGAGGGAACTTGGATATTATGTTCTTCATCAGAGGGCAAGGCCTCTGGTTCCCTTGGTTGGGTTTGTTGGGTTGATGGTGGTTGTTGTGGTGATAATTGTTGTTGTGGTGATGGTTGTTGTGGTGCAGCGGATCCTGTTTGTTGTGTAGCTGCCGCCTCTGTCTCCCCCTCATGAGGTCCAAGACCTAGATCATCGGGGTCTTGGTCTTCATGCCTTGGTCGTTTGTAGGGGCGGCTGGAAGAGCAGGATACTCTTGATCTATTCTTCTTTTTCCACATTCGAATGTGGGAAGCGAGAGTGCACACTCGATCCTTTCTGCGTCGTTCTTCCATTGTGCGAAGGAGAGTGTTTGTTCATTCTTGCTGGTGTTGTAAACTCTTCCTCAACGCAATAGTGGGTGCAACGGATCGAGCAGCAAACTTTGCATTTATCTCATTGAAAGAGGAGATAAGTGCCTTGGACAGAGCTCGAAGATCGGCTTTTGTAGCAAAGTCTGTGCCTGTAGAGGGAGGAGGTCGCACAACGGTTGTTGTAGATGATGGAGGTTGGGGAAGGTTAGTAAGAAGATTCCTCACCTCTGCAGTGAAGGATGAGAAGGTTGCTTCATAGGAAGGGCCTGCAGAGGGAGGTGG
>NW_020201394.1:0-24362 GCF_001531365.2 Cynara cardunculus var. scolymus
AAGAAATTTATTCTTGTAGTAGTCGGTATCTCGTTTTACCGGCTTCCTACAATTTACAGCAAAGTGGCCTAGCTTACCACAGTTATAACACTTAGTGTTCTCATCAGCTACACCTTTGGTAAATTTCTTCTTTTCTTCCGGCTTTTTCTCATACTTCTTCTCGAACCTCTTTTCTTCATATTTCTTCTTCTCGCCAATTTTGTCTTTGTATTCATATTTTGAACCTGACGAGAATCTTTGGCTGTTCGAGTGTGGCCTTTTTGAGAATTTCTTCTGGAATGCTTTAGTCAGCATTGCCATTGCTTGTTTGATCTCTGACATTTCAAAATCTGAATCTGAGCTGTTATTGTCTTCTTTTTCAGATTCACTTGACTGGCTAACTTCTTTGACTTGCTTTCCAGACCTGCTTTTTAATTTCTTCTCCTTTCTCTCAGATACAAGAGCCAAAGGATCAGCAACTTCTTTCTCTTTCTTCTTTGCATTTCGGATTTCCAAAACATCTTATTCATTCTGTTTTAGAGTTTCATAGATCTCATTAATATCGATATCAGATAACTGCTTATTAAATCTGATATGATTAGCAAATGGTTTCCACTCTGATTGGAGATTGTTAAGAAACTTCTCTATAGTAGTTTTAGAAATTCCATTCTTTGTCAGCTCATTAAGCAGTCTGGCAAGCCTATTATACACATCATCAAGACTTTCACCATCTTTAGCCTTGAACTCTTCATATGCTGAAATGTAGTTAGTAATCTTCAGTTGAGTTCCTACTTTCGAACCCATCATCATCTTTTCAATTTGAACCCACATGTTGTGACCTGATGATTTATGACTGTCAATAGTAGTGTAAATATCATTAGTCGGTGCTTGCATCATATAAGACTTGCAAAGCACATCAACATGGGCTCTCTCTTTTTCTTCAGTTGAATATTGATTCTTTTGTTTGATTACTTTCTAAGCAGGTATGCCTTCTACTAGATCAACAGCTATCTCTAGGAAGAATACAGCTAGACCTTCCAGTAAAGATTGCATAATCAAATCTCCTTCTTTCATTCTCTCAATGAAGTTCAGAAATCTATCTCTCCACTGATTGTAATCACCACGAAACAGAACAGGTGGCTTGGTATCAGTACCAATAGCCATTGCTTACCGTGAACTCATAGTATCAGTTCGTATGAAATAGGATCAACTGCAGTTCAAAGTTTGAATTAAAGAATCAGTTTACAAAAATATATCTGATAATCTCTAAACAAAAATTTTGCATACATTCAACACTTAGAAAAATTTAGCACATATACTTATCCGGATTAGGAATCCGGTCAAGCTTATCCGGATTGAAAGTCCGGTCAACAAAGATAGACTTTTCAACAAGTTATCCGGATTAGAAGTCCGGACAACGAACAAGTTTAAATCGCACACAAACCACTTATCAACACTTAACCAGATTTATACAATTAAGCAAAATTCATGCGGATTAAGCAAAATGTAATACGGACAAGGCACAAAAATCAATTTGAATTAAAATTCTCAAATCGGATGTTTTCAACACTTAGTCAAAATTCCAAAATGAAAATCGGACGTAAAAAGTCAACAAGTCAAAATWCGTATAAGTCCTTCTAATACAAATCGATCAAAAGTCAACGAATTAAATCGATCAAAAGTCAAAATCCGTTCAATCACCAAAGACAATGTACGATCAAAATATAAATCGCTCAATAGACAAATATGTACCAAGTACAAGTCTTACCAAGCGGATTCTCTAAATCGCTTAACAAATCGCACACCACTTAAACGACTTACCAATCGGATTGTGTAAATCGCCCACTAATCCGCTCAAGTTACCAACGACTTACCAGTCGGATTAGTTAAATCGCTCAATAATCCGTTCAAGACATCAACGATTTACCAGACGGATTAGCTAAATCGCTTGATTATCCGCACAAGTGTTGTCCGGATAAACCTATAACAAACAACTCAAAAATCACACGGATGTTAAATCGCACAAGTCTTAAGCGGATAACACCCTAAATCGATCAAGAGATAAGCGGACTAATATTCAACCAAAAACACAAAATATCATACTTTTTACCAAAAATTTGGATCAAAACATGAAAAAATATGAGTTTTGAAGAATATTTTCCAGAATACGAAAACTCAAAAATTGATTAAATCGGGTTCAAAACTTGCTTAAAATCAAAATTAGTGTGAATCAAAGTTGTTCGAAACACAAAAACGAATCTAGCAATGTAAATCTTTTCAATTAACAATAAAAAAAACCCAATTTAGGCTCAAAAACCCAATCTGGACGAAGAACACTCAAGAACAGTGATGAACATCAGAAACCCAGATTGATCAATCTTAAAAAATTCGTGCAAAAATGTGCAAAAATGTTTAATCCTCTAATCGAAACTGCTGTAGTCTGCTCTGATACCAATTGTGAAGTCCAAGATTCATACAAAAATGATACAATCTTCAAGAACAAGATGAATAGAATAGTAGAGAAGAATAGCTCATCAAATGTTACTGATTTGATTGAGAGAGAGAAATTACAGCTCTAATCTTGATTACAATCTGCTGATGACTTGGTAATGACAATTACAAGGAAAATACTATTTATACTAGAAAATAGTAAAGCTACACTATTACAAAGCAAATATACTAAGGAGAAACTTGAATACAACATTAAAGCTCTTACTCAAACCCAACAACCCAATCCATCAACACCCATTTGTACACGGTTTGCGACAGCTAATGAGTGTTTATACTCCACGTTCTTGAGTAATATTGAACCGAGTAAGGTATCTGAAGCCTTTGCTGATCCGGATTAGATACTCACAATGCAAGAGGAGTTGAACCAGTTCGAAGCACTCAAAGTCTGGAGATTGGTACTCGTCCCAACAACAAGACGATTATCGGTACAAAATGGGTTTTCAAAAATAAAAAGGACGAAGATGGTGTTGTGGTCAGAAATAAGGTCAGGCTCGTTGCTAAAGGATACAATCAACAAGAAGGCGTTGACTACGACGATACTTTTGCCCCGGTTGCAAGGATCGAAGCAATACAGATGTTTTTGGCGTACGCGGCACACAAGAACTTCACAGTGTACCACATGGACGTCAAGACAGCATTTCTTTATCGTCTTCTCTAGGAAGAAGTCTACGTTACAAAACCAGAGGGTTTTGTTGATCAGTTAAAGCCAGATCATGTTTACATCCTTGACCGAGCTCTTTATGGTCTTAAACAAGCTCCGATAGCCTGGTATGACATCTTATTAGAATTTCTGGTAAAGTCAGGCTTCTCGAAAGGTAATATTGACACAACCCTTTTCATTAAAAAGGAAAATTCTGATATTATTTTGATACAAATTTATGTAGAAGACATAATATTTGGATCTACAAACCCAAAATACTGCAAAAACTTTTCTACCTTAATGGTTTCGCGTTTTAAAATGAGTATGATGGGTGAGATGAACTTCTTTTTAGGTCTTCAAGTAAAACAATTATCTTCGGATATCTTTATCTGTCAAACAAAAATATATTTTAGATATCCTAAAGAAATTTAATATGGAAAACTGTTCATCTATCAAAACACCTATGGCTCATGGAACAAAAATACATGTTGATCCGTCTGAAAAAGCTGTAGATCAGAAAACATATCGAGGCATGATAGGTTCTTTAATGTATTTGATGTCTTGTAGACCTGATATTATGTTTTCAATATATCTTTGTGCCAGATATCAGTCTAATCCAAAGGAGTCTTATTTAAGTATCATTAAGCGCATTTTCCGTTATCTCAAAGGGACTGCTAATCATGGACTCTGGTATCCCAAGGGTACTAGTTTTGAACTAACAGCTTACTCAGATGCAGACTATGCAGGCTGTATGTTGGACAGGAAAAGTACATCAAGACATCTACAGTTTTTGGGAGATAAGTTAGTCAGCTGGGCATCAAAGAAACAGAACTGTGTATCCATATCTACTGCTGAAGCAGAATATGTAGCTGTTGTGAGCTGCTGTTCTCAAGTTTTATGGATGCAGACATAGCTCAGAAACTACGGGTTCTATTTCAATAAAATTCTCATTTATTGTGATTCTAAAAGCGCTATAGTTATTTCTTGTAATCCTGTTCAACACACAAAAACCAAACATATAGATATCCGGTATCATTTTATTAAAGATCATGTAGAAAAAGGAACCATTGAACTGTATTTTGTAAATACAAAATTTCAGTTAGCTGACTTATTTACGAAAGCTTTAGATGAAAAATGTTTTAGCTTTCTTGTATCTAAGTTAGGTATGTTAAATTTGAAAATTTGAATTTTTATTAAAAACGATTCAATTTATTGAATTGTATTTAATTCGAATTCATTTTGTCAAATATATGTAGTTTTTAATACAAATCAGTGTTTCAATTTCTCTATCTGATTTTAAATTTCTTGATCGTGGGAATCTATATTTAGGGGAGTGTGGATTTCTATCTGTACTTTGATTATCTGATCATATTTTGAGGGGGAGTGATTTTATTTGTTTTGGACTAACAGTTTATATTTTTCTTACAGGTATTTTAAACATTATCTAATTTTTGAAAGATGTAGAGTTCAAAAATATAAGTGTTTGGCCGATTTAGTCTAATCCGGACAACACTTGTCCGATTTATTGCAAATCCGACAACACTTGTTCGATTTAGACTAACCTCGACAAAAGACTATATGATAAACTCTAATCCGAATAAGGTTAGATATGTTTACAAGGGATTGAGCGGATTTCTAAATCGCTTAGTTGATTTAGCAGGATTCCTAAATCGCTTGTCTCTTTTGTGCTTTTCAAGTCCTTAAATCATTTATTTGTTGAGCGATTTAATCCTTCACTTAAGCGATTTAGTTCCTTTGTTGTGCGATTTATCTGTAAATCGATTGACTCTTGAGCGGTTTATTCTTAAACCGGATGAGTCTTGACCGGTGTTCTTCTAAATCGCCTATGCCTTGAGCGATTTAATGTCCGGATTATCACTTTGTTGATTCTTATTCTCAAAATCGAACACCTCTTTTCCGATTTATCCTAATCCGGATAAACCTTGAGCGGTTTAGAATTTGAACGGGTTTTGACTTTGACTATAAATATTCGATTCATTTTTACTTTACATTTTTTACTTTCACTCTCATTTCATTGTTCATCATCGTCTCCGGTCGATCATTCCTATTAAATCGCTCAAGAACTTCAAACCTTAATCTGTTCCTTCTCTATTCTAATCAAAAGGTTTATATTTTGTTTCACTTGAACTTGAATCATTCCTTGGCTTCATTATCTTGAACAATGTCGACTATTTGGACTGTGTTCTTTAATAAACTTGAATCTGATATTTTTTTGAATCTGATTTGGACTGTAATCTGTTTGACACTAAAAAGAGACTAATCATAATAAATCGACTCTAATACAAAGATTTTTAGGAGTTAATCATGTGATTTTGACCGATTTAGGTTATTTTTTGTTTACTATTTTTATTGACTCGAAAAAGCTTTTTAGGGTTTGTGTTTTTGACCGGATTTCTCAATGGATAAGGTGACCAGAGTTCACTCTGATGAACTTTAATCCGGTTGATGTTGTCTGGTTTATGTCTTAGACTTAGATATTTTTTTTGAGTTTCTTAGTTAACCGGATTTCTAATCCGGTTGACATATATATTTTTTATGTTCTTAATTTTTTTTTTTTTGTTTTTTAGTTTTTATTTCATTTTTTTAATTTTTTTAGAATTTTTTCAAGTAAATTTTTTTAGTGTTAAAAAAATTTTTGAAATTTTTTTAGTTTAAATTTTTTTTGAGAAATTTTTTTTAGTTAAAAAAAAATTTAGTGTTATTTTTTTTAATTTTCCTTTTGTTGATAAATTTTTTTGGGTAAATTTTTTTTAGTTCAATTCTTTTATCTTCAATTTTTTTTTAGTTTTAAATTTTTTTTTTACTTTGATTTAGAGTGTTTGCATTGTATGAAGGGTACTAATATTTTCAGATATTTTACAAGTAAATTGAGGACATTAAACATCAGTCTGACTAGGAATCTCATATTCCCTCTGTCAGATCTGACAATATCCAAAACCCTCCTCAACCTACTAATGAACCAATACCTGCAAAAACACTTTTCCCACAATGCCAATACTTAGATATAAAACCCACCAACCATTCCTTCAGTTTTGATATGCCAACCGAATACCAGATAATACCAGAAATCCTGAGAGGACACCCAATTGCCTACTCCCTTTCTGCCTACTCACCAGTTCCTATGGTGTACTTACAACAATTTTGGAGTACTTTAACACTGGCCAAAAACGGAGAAACTTTTTATTTCGAAGGAGCTGTAGATGAATATGTCAGCCGTTTGACATTAAAAAGATTGAGAGGAATTCTACGTCTTCCCAGACCAGGCTCTGCAGGATTTGAGACGTTCGTTACAAATGATCAACTATGTCGTGACATCAAACTGTTAGGATACTCGCAAGAGTTGACTAACCCGTCTCAATTCAAACGGCGTTTCCTATCGTCGATATGGCATCTGCCTTTCTCAATCCTGAACAGATGTCTGACTTCCGAGACTGTGGGAATTGACACATGCAGTAGTTCATTCCTGAAGTTCTTTCATGGGATAGTCTTTTCACGCAACTATGACTATGCCCTCGTCATTTGGAATGAACTAGTTGAGCTCATGAATGCAAAGATATTTCCTTCGAAAGCCAGAAAATTTGTGCCTTTTCAGAGATTTCTGCAACTATTCATAAATGATGAACTCAAATGAAGATATCCCGGCCAGAGCTAATAATGAAATGGGGCCGATGTTCGTCATGTCTAGAATTCGGCAGCATACCGAAGTTGAAGACTTGGATTCAATAATAGAGATTCCACCAGAGCTTTTTGCCTTTGCTGATCAAAGGGCTCAATGTGTGAAAGATTATAGGAGAGTTATAGATCCTATAGTTAAGCCAGAACCGGTTGAACTTACCCCGGGATCACCCCATGCCTCAATTGAGAGAGAGGTGTTAGCTGTAGGTGAGAGAGTTCAGGAACACGGGTTACCTGAACAGGGCAGTGTGATGAGGGAAAATGTAATAGAGAGGGCTGAACAGGAGCGGGGAGCCTCTGATCAGCACAATACTTCATCTGATAGTACTTCCACAACTTCATCAAGTTCGGAATATACTGTATTTGGCAATCAGGCAGCTCTGGGTGACAATAATGATAATGATGATGATGATGACGATGCCGACAACCATGCTCAACCGATTCCTTCACAAAATATTCAAATAGGAGTAGTGGTTGACGATATAAATGAGATATTTTCAAAGTTTGATGTTCCACAGACTTGTCCAAGTCTGCATTCTCTATTATTCGATGTTGATGACTTTGGAGCCAGACCTGATGATTATGATCGAATGCTGGAAGACTTGTCTGATATTCCAGTAGAAGAAGGAGATGAGGTAGTTGAAGTAGAAAATGCTAAGAGGTTGAGTGAAAGGGAAGGAGAAAAATATGGTCAGTGTGAGAGCGGAGCACAAAATCAATATCAAGCTCCTATCCTAGCGGATACACATAGTCGGGCACCCACATCTGCTATCGACATTCATTCGTTGAATGTTGATATTGAAGAAGACATAGCTAGCCCATCTATGCATTTGCACACCCAACCTGACCACTCAACTGGTTCTCAACAACCAGATGTTTCATTTGAACACGGGGACTTAGCACGTCTGCTATCTACTTCTCATTTGGAAAAGGTAGTTATTAAAACAAGTAGGCCGCTGCCCCAGCCTACGACTTCGATTCTGTGCATCTCGAGTCTAGAGCCGATACACATAGGTACACATGAGTCTCGAGCATCTATTGCTCCTATTGCGGTTCTTAGTGAACACGCCGGAACGACTAGAGTAGTGTCGATTGACCTCCCACAAGGACCGGTCGGAAGTCCTACCAGTGCTATCACTATGCCAACACTGAACGTAGGCAAAACAATTTACTCAACTGTTGTCTCAACTGGTAATCTAAGTGATCCAGGTGTTAGTTTACCAGACTTTGTGACAAGGGAATATCTGGACGGCGCCCTAAAGGTTGTTCAAGACAATATGAATGCTCAGATTGCAAGTATCAAAAGATTGTTGAAAGGGAAAGAGCACGTAGAAGAAGAGCATCCATTTGCGCCATCACCACCGCCTGTACCTAAGCCTCTGACGGTACAAGAGCAATCAGTGGACGAACTCAAATCCATACTTTATGCTAAGTTTATGGCATCCCAAAATCCCGATGTAGAAGATGTAGATTTGGTGGGGCTTTTACGACAACAGATTGATGAAAACCCCCCTGTTCGAGGCTCAGAGTTTTTGGCCTTTCATGATGTGGTTGCTTCTAGCTTCACCAAAGTTAGTAAGTTAATCACATCAAACACCCAAGTTCTTAAAAGCTCAATGGATGCCCTTTCTGAACGGGTATCTATTCTAGAAGAGATATGCAGAGCTCAGGCCACCACACTCAAAAGAAGGCATGATGACCCGGAAGATCCAGATCATTATGAGGGGAAAGGAAAAGACAGAGGGTGGTTAAATCGTCTTCTCAAGCTCTAAGTGTTGAAAGAGAGCCAACTACTCAAGATGTGAATGTTGAAGGTTCTGCCCCGGAATCTACAAGGGAAAGAATCATTGAGGCGATTGTTGTAGAAGATGATGAAGAGTTGGAAACAAGTCCAACGATCGAGCCAATGGTTGAAAAGCCGGCGGACTCCACGGAAGGAACAAGGTTGCTACTAGACTTGTCGGCCAATGTCGGGTTTAATGACGTTTTTGCTACCGTACTGGGTGGAGAACAAGATTTCAGAGAAGATATTAAGAATATTGATGAGTCATCCAGGTTATACTTTGACTTTGAAGCTGATATCAATGATGAAGACCCAGTATTCCCGTTTCAGGGTGATCGTCAGACATTGTCGGAATCCTCCACTGCAGTTGAAGCCGGTGCACCTGATACTCCTACTCCTAGAGAGCCTTTTGATCCGACATAGATTTTTTCGAAGAATTACGTGCCATTCATTATTCAAGCTAATGTTCCAGGATATGACAGGGCTAGGATCCGAGAGTTGTATCTTGAAGACATCTACTTTAGCATCTTCCTTCGACATCGTAAAGCTCTAAGTGGTGATAAAGTTCTTGGTATCCACAAGGAAACCAAAGATTATCATTTGGAGTACAAGCACTTCCTTAAAGCCAAGCGTCTCTTTATCAGTGAAGTAAGGACCAAACATCGAGTTGTGTCAATTAAACAGATTGATGCTCAAAGACTTCTCAGAGTCTGGTATCCGATCTTCACGGTGACATGACAAGATGGTAAAGTCTGGAGATTTAGTGAAGTTGACTTCTCAAACTTATATTTAGAAGACGTGGAGTATATGTATTGTGAAATCCGGAACATGACAAACAGAAAAAATGGAGCTCTTGTTGCCCTCAGTGCAATTAAAAGGTTTATGCGGAGTCATGTTAAGGTGGCTATGGTTATTGATGTTCAGATGGGTCTTGAAGATAATCAAAGAATCATCAATGTGAATAGACTTGATCAAGAGTTAAAAGACATTGATGCCTATCCAGTTTACATGATTCTTGAACAACCAGAGTTCGGGGTGATATACTTTGCTGAGCATCAAGTAAAGATGTTTATGAGATTCAGCAAGCTAAACAAATATTCTGATGGTACTATTAGACTTGTGAGACGGGCACTTGACTTGAGGAGAGTGAACAATGATAAAGCTGCGGAGTCGGAGAGAATGAGTTCAAAAGATAGATTTACGAGAGTTCGAACTTGAATCCAATATCGGAATGCACTAAGGAGGCTGGAGAAACTTCTCGGACTCAGAAAGACAAGATTTACAAGAGTTCGAACTTGAATCCAAAGGGGGAGAATGTTGGATTCAAGTATGTGCGTTATTGTTGTATTCAAGTTCTCCATTTTATATGTTTTGTAATAGATAGGTTTAATATTTTTCCTTAGTAAAATAGTCATTAGCTTTGTAATTGTCATTAACAATTCTATAATAATTGATTAGTGCTGTAAATTCTCTCAAGAAATCTACAAGAGATTTGGTGATCATATTCTCTCTAATCATCATCTTATTTCTAATTCTTGAAGATCATAATCAGATTTCTATGATTTTGGGCTTTTCAAGAGACACCGTCCCAGAAGACCAGTCTTCATCATGGTTCAAGAGCACATCAGGCAGAGATTCCTCGATTGCTACACTCAACCCATCACTGCAGTCCACTTCGTCGACGGAATAAAGCATGTCCTCGACATAAAGAAGCATACCTTCGCGCATAACCAGATTATATTCTATGAGTACACAGTGGAGAGGTCTTGCAAACAGATCTGTAGGTTCATAGATTGTGACCTTATTAATCTAAATTCGTGGGATCTTCTCTCTCTATTCTACTTCAAAGATCACAAGAAGGACAAGGGAGTCAAATACGCTATTGCCAACTCTACCATACGCCAAACAATGACAGACCTGCTTGACTTCAGATGCAAGTTCGACTTCCAACTAGCTCTGGATCTAGGAGTAGATCAACTGACTGTCGCTACACCAAATGAAGATATGCAGGGCATCAACAACATCCCCTCCTAGACTGTATTGGTGGAACTAGAAGTGGCAGTGGTGTTTTGAAATGAGCATAAAAAGAAGAAATTCTTTCGAGACAACCAGAACTACAAATACTCCAACTCTACTCTGCGCTACATAAGAGACAATCTAGTCAGGAGCAGATACAACTCCCCAGGAGCAAAGGAGCGAGCAATAATTTTCCTTAGCTTTATACGCAACATGCTAGAGTTTTGTGAACTTCTTAGGAAGTTCATTAGACATCAAAATGTTTAGGCCTCTTATCTTTTGTAATTACTTTTCTATCTTTAATTCGATGTAATTTCCATTTCAAATCGTTTTGTACTTCTTTAGATAGTAAATGTAATTCAGAGGTTTCTTTTAACCTCTTGCTTCAATTAGAGAGACTGTTTTGTAATTCAAGTAAGAGTCTGCCTTATTTACACTTAGGGGGAGATTGTTAGACCCCAACTTGTGAAAGTGTAAGTAAGAAGTCTCTTACTCTAGTCAAATAGGACTTAGTCTATTTGAAGCGGTCTAGACTAAGAACTCTCATGCAGAAGATCAAGAACCAAAGCTCTTACTCAAGAATGAAGGTTCAATATATACAGAACCCGTGCTCTATCCCCGTGGACGCTCAAGACTTGTGCGCCGAAAAGCACAAGCGCTTGACTTAAAGCTACAACTCCAAGACCCAGAGCCTCTGCATAGTACATGCAGAGCTTCTACATATGCAGAGCCTCTACATAGTACATGCAGAGCTTCTGCATGTTCATACACAGCTTCTGGCTACCTTCTCCAAGGAACGCGTGTGTGTTAGCCCAGACATTCTCGCAAACGTATAACAGATTTAAGGCGGCTTGACCAAGTCTGCTCCGTCTTTCAAGGAAAGTCAAAGATAAGGATGCAGACCAGTTAGCTCAGAGTTTCATGCCTATTTTATTGCATAGTTTGTTAGACCTAGGCGTATATAAGGAGGCTTCCACCTTAGGTTTAAAAAAACTGAAGCAACCGACTTACTCTATACGCATTTTCTATGAGATTATGTTTTGTACTTTCATTGTTCATCTTTCTATCAATAAAAGCATTCGGAATATTCAAGTTCATTCACTGTTCTTACTTTTATCTTGAATATCTCGTTTAATCAGTCAAGTTACATTGTTTTAGTTTAATTCTTATATTTCATAAACTGCGTTTCTACCAATTAAGAGTATCTGGGATCAACACTTATCATTTAGAGCTACCAGAAGAGCTTAGACTGATCCACAACACTTTTCATGTATCTAACTTACAGAAATGTTTAGCTTATCCAAGATTAGTTGTACCGCTTCCAGAAGTTAAACTGGACAGTAAGCTAAACTTCATAGAGACACCAGAAGCTGTGATTGACTGAAAGATCAAGGTGTTGAGGAACAAAGAGATCAGTTTGGTTAAGATACAGTGGCAGTTTCATAAGGGATCAAAAGCAACCTGGGAAATAGAATCGAAAATGAAAATGGAGTATATGTGGCTCTTTGATTAAAGGAATTCCGGGACGGAATTCTTTTGAGGGTGGATAATGTGATAACCGGATCTTGGTTATCACCCGAGGTAATTAATATGTGATTATTTGTTAAATGATTACGTGACAGCATGATAAATTATGATATTTGATTATGCTAGTATGTGAAATTATATTCATAAATGTGTATGCAAGAGGTGGGTATGCATCAAATTTATGTGCATAATTACGTGTTTTGTATATATATGATGGAGTACATGCATAAGGAGTATGGATGGATATATATGTATGTATACATGAAAAGGTATGTATGAATACATACATGATACATATATATGTTTAAAATAAAGATGCATGCATGTGAAATTATGCATGCACATGTACGGCTGTGTTAGCCGACTTTCGAGAAAAGGAAAGTATAAAATGGAGGGTGAGGCCTCCATTTCTTCTTCTTGGCCATTTTGGAAATCGGAGAGATTAGAGAGAAAAGTTGTCCGGATTTGCTTATTAACAGAATTTCAAGCTGATTTTCAAAAGTATTTCAAGGTCAGTGTTTAATATTCTAAAAATTACTTTGATTTGCATATATGATTTATGTTATAACTGGTCCTCCGGATTAAACTTTAAATCGGACAAAGAGATGTCCGGATTGTTCTAAATCAGACAAAGAGATGTTCGGATTGTTCTAAATCAGACACGTGTTGTTTGATATAACCTTGAATTGCTCATAGTATTGTGTGGTTTAGAAAGATGGTGAGATTTTGAATTATGTAAATTGGATATGACCATTGAACGGAGAAGTAGGAATACGATCAAGTTGCCCGATATGTTTATAATCCGACTGTGAGTTGTCCGGATTAGATGTAAACCGGACAAGACTTGATCGAGGAAATAATGAGTTGTCTGGATTAGTAAATCGGACAAAGGATTGGGTTGTTCGGATTTGTAAATCGGACAAGGGATCATGTGATGCCCAATTTTGTAAACCGGCTGAGTGGGACTACGTGTTCTCCGGATTGGTTATCGGTCAAGACTTGACCGGAGATGAAGTCCGGCCAAGTCTATATTGACCAAAATTTGTTTATTTGCCGGTTTGTATCTTGAATCAAGTATTTTAAAATAAATCATTATTGTTCTTTTATAATGATAAAGAATGAGAATTTTGATAAAGATGATTTTGAACTGATGATATTCCATTAGGACATTTATAACTGTGGTCTGTTCTAATTGGATTATTTTGTAAAATGCTTTATAAGGAAATAAGGGCGGCATATTAAGGAGAGGTGTACCATGGGATAAGGGTGGCATATCAAGGAGAGGTGTACCATGGGATAAGGGTGGCATATCAAAGAGAGGTGTACCTTTAGGATAAGGGTGGCATATCAAGGAGAGGTGTACCTTTGGATATAAGGGTGGCATTTGTATGTGAAATGTGTAATATAACTCTTACTATTATATCCTTTAAGATTACTGTGGTCTGGAAACTTTTTTTCTTTGTGATTTAAAAATTTAGGATCAGGGTTCTTATTGAAAATTGTAGTCTGGATGTTATTAAGAAATGAATAACAGGTTTGGCATGAAACTTTGAATAAACATTGTTGAATTAAAAAGGTTTATAAGTAGCATTATGATAAACCTGGTTAGTACAAACCTATTTGGGTTTTGATGTATTATCTGAATGCAGAGAGTTTGGCTTGAAAAGTGAAAAGGTACTAGTAATATGTTCTTACTTGTTCATATATTTGTTATATATATATATGAAAAGTTGTTTTACATAAGGTTTTGGTGATTTTCACCCTGCAATAACATAAAAGGGAACTCACTAGACCTTTCGGTCTAACCCTCGTTTTGTGATTTTAAATATGTGTTGTAGGAGGTTCAAACGGTAAGGGGAGGGGGAAATGTAATATTTTCTTATGTGCATATCTGCTAGAAGATTTTGTCTATGATATGTAAAGTGTTGATAGATGAACATTGATTAGTACAAGAATTGTATTTTGAATTTTTGGACCATGTATTATGTAACGGTGGATTCTTGTACTAAGGGATCTATGTGGTGTATAAACATGTATTTCTTGTGTATGAAGTATGTGTTACATGCTATGTGTGGTATGGGTGTTACATGTTGAAAGAGCAGGAACTTTGTTTTCGTAGCTTTCATTTAATTTTGTATAATTAAAAGGAACTTGCATTTTATCTTCTTTTTTTTGTCTATTCAAATCTTCTTGTTTTACCACTTTATCTAATGATTTTGTAAACCAGATTTGATATTCTAGACCGAGCTCAAGATATTCAAATTTATAAATTGTTGGAGTAAAATATAGAGATTTCTTTAAACGATTCGGATTTTCATATGTCAACCCTTCACTAGGATTAAAAAATCTGGTCCCGGTTGGTTTGCTTAGAAAAATAGTTTGATCAGTTTGCCCTCTTTTGTATAACTTTTCTTCTAGGTCTTTTAGTTTTTCATTTTAAATCTTATATTGTAAGGTAAAAGTGATATTCTTTACAACCAAATCATCATTTACTAATTCCAAATATTTAAGTTTATCATATTTGTTGGACCTGTAAATTCAGCTTTGATATTGATCTATTACTCTGAATGAACTTTAGGACGATTAAAGTGTAGCGGAAACAATATTAAGAACAAAACAGAGTAAAATAAACCAAGAACACACAGTTAAGATGATGAAGAAGATGAACACAGGAGAATAGCTTCAAAAGGTTTTTCAATTCATTCAATTGAAAATTAGACGATTACAATTCGGAAGCACACAATTTACAAAGGCCTAAGCTGCTATTTATACTAGTCCCTAACGACCTTACKGACAATATCTTAAAAGAGAGAAATCATCTAAGCCGTCCAAATAAAGTCTATTAAGTCCTAGTCACGTGAGAAGCACATGCAGCAAACAACCTTTGAAAAACAGTAGAACAGGATCTTCACAGAAGACTAATCCGCAGACCCTCTGTGAGCCATCTCAGAGGCTCTGCTGTAATTGACTTGTATAATCTTATTGCCAGAGGACCATTTTTCAGAACCTCTGTGAGAGACATCAGAGGTTCTGTTACACTTTACTTGCACGATGAAACAGCTTCTGTTGCTAGTCCTCTGTTGTCTTCTGTGGAAGATACCCTTCTGTCAACACTTGCAGAATATTTTTTCATACTTTTACAAGAAGTGAATAATAGAGCTAACAATATGATTCAGATAATTCATTGTTCAAGATATCCGTTTTTTCTGTAAAACATTTGCTCTCAGATAACAGAGATTGAGCCCATGCAAAATTTCTAGCATTTTCACTGTTAAGCTTAATGTATCTTTCTTGTTGCATTTTAAGATCTTTTTTCTAAAGTTGCAACTTGATCTTTTTCAAATTGAAGTTTTTTGTTGAAAATCTTGTAATTTTAGCATCGTTCTCTGCATCTGTTCCATTCACGAAAATTCAAGTACCTCATCACTTGACTTTGCCTTTTCTTCCTCATTTTCAGATATATCAGTTTCAATCCTAGCCATCAAACAAATATGAGCCATAGCTTCTGATTCTTCTTCCTCATCAGTTAAATTCATCCAATGATCATGCTCAACTATTAAAGTTTTTCCTGCATCCTTTTGTTTAGAAAGAAGGAACTTGTTCTTATAGTAATAAGTGTTTTTAGACACTGGTTTTCTGCAATTTACAGCAAAATGTCCCAACTTCCCATATTTATAACACTTTGTATTCTCATACGCAACTCCCTTAACATACCTTTTCTTTTCATCAAACTTCTTCTCAAACATTTCTCATCATATTTCTTCTTCTCTCCAAATTTATCCTTGAATTCATATTTTGAGCCGGATGAAAATCGCTGACTGTTTGAATGCGGTTTCTTGTAGAACTTCTTCTAAAATGCCTTTGTCAACATGACCATTGCCTGCTTTATTTCTTTCATCTCTGAATCAGATTCACTTTCATTACTTTCTTTGCTCGATGACTCACTTGTCGGAACAACTTCCTTAACAAACTTGCCCGATCTTGCTTTAACCTTCTTTTCAGATAGAAAAACCAAAGGATCATTTACTTCATTTTCTTTCTTCTTCTTAAGATCTCTAATCTCTAATACATCCTCTCTTTCTGTTTTAACATTTCAAATACCTCATGAATGTCAATATCAAATAATGAATTATTGTATCTGATATTGGTTGCAAATTGTTTTCATTCTGGCTGAAGGTTGCTTAAAAACTTGACATTGATTTCAATCCTAGTCTTAATGATTTCATTCTTGGTTAGCTCATTCAAGAGTCTGGTTAACCTATCAAACACATCATCTAGGCTCTCACCTTCCTTAGCTTTAAATTCTTCATAACTTGTGATGCAGTTAGTTATTTTTAGTTGTGTACGCACTTTAGAACCTATCATCATTCTCCCTATCTGTTTCCACATACTTTTTCCTGATGACTTGTAACTGTCAATACTTGTGTAAATATCATTCGTTAAATCTTGCATCATATAAGATTTACATAAAATATCAGCATGTACTCTAGCTAATTCATTTCCACTTTATTTTGATTTTTCGTTAATCACAATTTTCAACAGGTTTATTCTGTTCGGGTACTACTGGAATTTCCTTCCAAAACACAGCTGGACGATCCATTAAGGATTCCAAAATCAATTCTCCTTCCTTCTGTATTTCTATGAAGTTTAAAAACCTATCTCTCTACTGATTGTAATCTCCTCTGAACAAAACTAGTGGTTTAGTATATGTTCCTATTGTCGTTGCTTCTTTTGAACTCATCTTATTTGACTTAAAGAATATGGATCTCTGCAGTTTAAAATTTTCATTTAAAAAATTAGTATTTAAAAATTTATCAGAAATTCCACCTAAAGAAATTTACCATAAAATCACTTACACGGACAACAAAAACAAACACACTTATCCGGATAGAAGATATCTGGACACTGTCTCCGGATAGCAGATATCCGGACAATGTTATCGGACAAAAATATAGGTCAATTTGTCTTCGGACAATGAGATTTAATACGACAAGATATTAAGAATCACTTATTCGGATGGAACACTATTACGAACAAACAAGACTTAAGGTTTTAAAAGAACTAATCCGGATGAAACTTTCACCGAAAAACAAAGAATCCGGACAACACAATTATCGGATAGAAATCAATAAGCACAACCAACACAAGAAATTATATTCTCCGGATAACAAGAAATTCAATCTGCACAACACTTTCGCCGAATTCATTTCTATTCACCAAGAACTTGACTGGACACCACCAAATCAAACAACACACAAAGTTCAATGTCCGATGAGTGTGCTTATCGCTCGATGAAGAAATTCAATGAGCGATCAGTAAAGTTCTTCCAAGATTCAGAAAACATACTTAATCAATTGAAAGATTATCCAAAATAGCTCAAGAATTCAACCACAAACACAATTTTATCAAATAATCCACCTAAAACTCCATAAGAAAACATACTTGATAAGAACTGACTCGGTCCAAAAAATGCAGAATTCGAAATTTTTTGATACTAAATCAATTCAATTACACAAATTATTTGAACAAATTGATTCCAAACAATATTACGCACAGAATTTGTAGTAAAGAAACGATCAAACAACTAAAATTCGATGAATTCAGAAGAAAAGATGAAGAATATGTTCAAGAACACTCAAGAACGGTTTAGATTAGTTTGAATTATCAATCAATTTCCAGTTTATGGGCATAATTTTCGAATCAAAGTTGCTGCAATGTGATCTGATACCAATTGTGAATCCCAAATCTTCAATCAGATAATCAAACAATCAAGAACAGAATTATGAATACTAGACAGAATCTTGCCAAAAGTAATTGTATTCAAATTCCAATAAGATTACAAAGGAGTTCAACTACTAACTAATTACAAAGGAAAAGCTATTTATACCTACAAAGTAATAAAGACAAATTTACAAGGAGAAACACTTGAATACAACAATTAAGCACAGGTTAAATCCAACATAAAGATTTTCCAACTTTGAATACGCTCCTACTATAGAGATTTCTTGAGAGAATACTTAGTTAGATTGAGAGATTTTTCTTATTCTCTTCCTCTAATAAAGCAACTGATTTATTCAACAAGCTTTCATTCTTATTAATTCTTGTGTAAATCTGTTAACCTAGTTCATCTACATAGTACTTGCTTCCACTCAAACTTTATTTAACTGCGTTTCTTGATACTTAAGAGGAGTCTGGGTTCCTACAAAATTCCTACACTAATTACGATGAAGGAAACTATTTATACCTACAAACTACTAAGCAAAATTAACAAGGAGAAACTAGCTTGAATACAATCTTTAAAGCATAAACTTAAACCCAACACAGTTTGATCACTGAATATGGAAAGATTTAGTGATAGTTTTAAGTTTTAGAAAAAAAAGATTATACATACCTTAGAGAGAGGGAGAGATACATTTACTTAAGATTTTAGTGACATAGTGAAAACACTGAATCATTTCACTTATTTATCACCGAGTATTGCTTAGAGCTTGAGGAATTAATCCTCAACATTTAGCATTCCAAATTCGCTAATCAAGATGTTAAAGCTTGTCTCATCAAGAGGCTTTGTGAAAAGGTCAGCGAGTTGGTACTCAGTAGGTACGAAGTGAAGTTCAATATTACCATTCATAACATGATCTCGGATAAAATGATATTTGATCTCAATATGTTTGGTCTTGGAGTGGAGAACAGGGTTGTTTGCAATAGTAATAGCACTGGTGCTAACACAATAGATAGGGATCTTTGAAAGTTGAAGATCATAGTCACTGAGTTGGTTTTTCATCCATAAGATTTAAGTACAGCAGCTTCCAACATCAACATATTCAGCCTCAGTATTTGATGTGGACACTGAGTTTTGCTTTTTACTTGTCTACCTCACCAACTTTCTACGTAGAAGGTGACAGCCTCTAGTGGTGCTTTTCCTATCAATTTTGAAACCTACAAAATCACTATCTTAATAACCAATAAGGTCAAAACCCGAGTCCTTGTGATACCCAAAGACCCAGATTAGGAGTTCCTTTCAGATATCTGAAGATGTGTTTTACATCAATCAAATGGAACTCTTTAGGTTTAGATTGATATCGTGCACACAAACAAGTAGAGTACATAATATTTGGATGACTTGCTGTAACATACAACAGGGAGCCAATCATTCCTCTATAAACAGTTACATTGGGGTCTTCATAGATGAGTTGTTGGTTAGATCAAACTTCTTCAGCATGTCCCTAACATAGTTACTTTGATTGATAAAGATACCTTTATCTGATTATTTAATCTAAATACCTAGAAAGTTAGTCAGTTCTCCCATCATGCTCATCTGATATTCTTTCTTCATGCATTCACCGATCTGAAAACATAAAGAGGGATTAGTGGAACCAAAATTTATATTATCAACATAAATTTAGACTAGAATGATGTGACCTTTAACTTTCCTAAGAAATAAAGGTCTGGTCAAACTTTCCACGGACGAATTTCTCGGAGATGACAAAATGAGGAGAGGGTATCATACAAGGCACGAAAGGCCTGTTTTCACCCATAAAGAGCTTTATCCAATCTATAGACAAGATTTGGATACTTAGGTTCAAGAAACCCTAGAGGTTGTTCAACATAAACTTCCTTCTAAAGCTTTCCATTTAGAAAATCGCTCTTTACATCCATTTGAAAGACTTTGAAGTCTTTATGGGCAGCATAGGCTAGAAAGAGTCGAATATCTTTTATTCTAGACATTGGTGCGAAGGGTTCATCATAGTCGATTTCTTTTTCTTGCATGTAACCCTAAGCAACAAGACGAGCCTTGTTTCGAGTCATAATTCCTTGTTCATCTAACTTTTGCGATAAACCTACTTAGTGCCTATCACAGTTTTGTTAGATTGACGTGGGACAAGGTACCAGACTTAGTTCCTATCAAACTCAATGAGTTCCTCTTGCACAACATTGACCCAACTAGGGTTAGTGATAGCCTCATTGATCTTCTTAGATTCAACTAAAGAAAGAAAGTTGACAAAGAGACAGATATTACCTAGGCCACGTCGTGTCTGAATTCCTCCACTTTGAGCACCAATAATTTGATGTATTGGATGGTCTTTCATCCACCACTGAGTTGGTAAACGATTATCATATGAGATTGGAAGCTCAGGCATAGAAGATGAGGCATCAGCAACAGATTCTTCAGCAACAGGTTGGATTGCTAATGGAGCCTCGGTAAGTGATTCAACAACTGATTGAGTTTCAGAAACTAAAGGATTTTCAATGACTGAAGGGTCAGTGTTTGAAGTAGAAGGGGGTAAGTGACCAATAAGAACAATAACTATACCTGAAGAGGATTCAGCTTCGTTACTAGTCATATTTGGAATGATAATTGGATCATCGTTAGCTTCTTGAGGATCAGCGCTCAGTTGGTTGCTGAAGAAAGTTTCATTTTGTTCATAATGTGATATCATCTAGTTGTCTAACTCGTCATCATCTTCAAATATGGGTTTAGAGTTAACTGGTTGAGATTCATCAAAGTTGACATAGATAGATTCTTCTATAGTTTGTCGTATTTTGTTGAATACTCTGAAGGCTTTGGATACATCTCAATATCCAAGGAAGATCCCTTCATCATCTTTGGGATTGAACTTTCCAAGTTGGTCTCTATTGTTAAGAATGTAACAAGTACAACCAAATATGTGAAGAGTTCGTAAGCTTTCTTCTTCAAACTCTTGACGATCAGCGACCGTTTTTGAGTAAAACAAGCAGTGCTGACAGCTTTAGCCCAAAATTAAGTTGGAAGACAAGATTTGTTGAGCATTGATCAAGCAGCCTCAATGCTTGTTCGATTTCTTCTTTCAGCGACTCCGTTCTATTATGGCTTTCTCACAGCTGAGAAGTTGTGTGAGATTCCTTTGTTCACAAAGAATTCATCAATGGAACTATTTTTTAATTCAGCGCCATGATCACTCCGGATAGATCATACTCTGATTGTGTTCATCACTTATATGCATTTGATGAACGAGGTGATTTTGTTAAACCCCACAATGCAAAATGTAAAAAGTAATGAAAAACAACAAGTGATGAAGAACCAGAAGACCAATGAASACATCAAGGCAAAATCGACTAAGTCTGGAATTCAACCATTGGATCGATGGATAGTTAAACCATTGGACCGATGGACAAGTTCAAGCATTGGACCAATGGACAAGTTCAACCAGAGGATCAATGGACAGGTTCAAGGATGCGATGGAAAGAGCATCCTCATCGATCCTCTGGACAAGCAACAGTTAAAAGATTTTCCAGCACTTCATCCAACCATGCAATGAAGATTTGAAGATAAGTATGAAGTCATCATATCATGAATGACAGCTGGAGATGACAAATCAACAGCTGGAATTCAAGTTTATCTTATTGTTAATGATTATCCATGAGAAAGATAAACCCCATCTATTAGCTAGACGATTTGCTAGAAAGTAGCATTAGATAGTTATCTTATTAATAGTCATTTAGTATAAATAGATGATTAGGTCTATTGTAAAAATTAGGCTTTTACTCTTTGTTTTACGTTTATGAATCTATAAAGTAAAACCTTTGAAGCTCAAAATTGTTCTTAAGCTTTCTTATTTTATTCTTGAGACTTCATAACTTTCTTTATTAAATCACTATAATTTGGTTATTCATAATTAGATTATTAGTGTTATTGAGAGATCTGGGATTAACAATTGGTATCAGAGCCTATTGATTGATTATCCAATCAAAACGATCTTTTAAAATCTCTCAATAGTTTAATCTTCTTTCTCATCAAAAATTCTCTCTTCTTCTCCGAAATTTTCAATGGCCAACTGGAATTCCGCTTACAATGTTGGTTCCCTCACAAAGCCTCCAACTCTTCAACGAGAGGAATATCCTCAATGGAAGATTAGAATGATAAATTTTGTGGAGGGAATGGATAGGAATCTCCTGCGATCCATACAGGAGGGTCCCTACATTCCTCAAACTCTAGTTCCAAGAGTTCCAGGAACAAGTACCACAGTTGAAATTCCAGCATATTACATGCCTAAAGATGAAAGAAATTGGGATGAAGATGATAAAGAAAGAGTCGAAACTGACAGAAAGGCCAAAAGATTGATAATCATGGCACTACCCAATGAAATCTTTCAATCCCTCGATACATGCTCCATTGCGAAAGAACTTTGGGACGAATTGGCAAGTCAACTGGAAGGAGGAGCAAAGACGAAGAAAAATCGTAGAGCACAATGTCTCAACGATTATACCAACTTCAAAGCCCTCCCTGATGAACCCATACAAAAGACTTATGATCGCTTCAACACATTGATAAATCAATGTCGTAGAAACGATATCATCAGAACCAAGGAAGAAAACAACGTTTTATTCCTAAAAAGTCTAGGCAATGAATGGACTCAGCTATCCATGTCTCTACAAGCAAACCAAGACTTAGATGGTTGATCTCTTCATGACATGTATGGAACTCTTGCAGCACAAGAGAGCGACAATATGAAGAAAAAGGTATCCATTGGAGGACCTCTTGCTCTTGCTGCTGATGAAAAAGAAAAATCAAGGACTCCTGTCAAAGAACACAAGAAGAAAGGCAAGAAAGCATTGCTGGTAGAATCAGAATCTAAAGAGGAAACTTCTGAATCAGATGATGAGATTAAAGCTTTCGCCAAATCATTGGCCTTGATTACAAAACAGTTCCAAAAGAAGTTCATCAGAAAACCTTACGAACGAAAAGAGTTCAAAAGGGAAAGGTACCAGTCATCCTTTGATAGAAAACCATCCAAATTTCATCAAAGGGAAGAAAGAAGAGATGGAAGAGAAGAATGGGAAGAGAGAAGAAAAGAAAGAAGAGAAGAAAGAAGAGAAGAATGTTAGGATCGATTAACTCAGATTCTTGGTAAAGATTACTTACTTGGATGATCTGTTTAACAGTGAGAATGCAGCGGAAATAATAATAATCAACCAAAGTAAAGATCAATAAACAACACAGGGAAGACGATTGAAGAACACAAGAGAAGGCTTCAAATGATTTTCAATTGATGAAAATATTGACAATTACAATACTGGAAGCACACAAAATACAAAGGCCTATGCTGCTATTTATACAGGCAAATAACCGTATTCTGACACGACCTAAATCAATTAAATCTAAGTCGTTCATCTAATACAGATTACAGACAAGATCACATGAAAGCCACGAGCAGCTAATAAACCAAAGAAAAACTAGCTAAAGATAATCTACACAGAATACATTTCTGCAGATCCTCTGTGAGACATCACAGAGGCTCTACTGGATGAAACTTTGTAGCACGCAGAGGAAATCTTCCAGAACCTCTGTGAGACACGACAGAGGTTCTGTCGTCTTTGACTTGTAGCAAGGTCTTTGCAGAGGACAAGTTTCTAGAACCTTTGTGATGGAAGACAGAGGTTCTGTTACTTGAATCTTGTACGATTGAGCTTCTTCTGTTGATTGTCCTCTGTGGTCTTCTGTGACAGATCAGCTTCTATCATTACTTGTTGTTTTACTTTTTCTATACTTTTACATTCAAGGAATGAGAGCTAACAAAGAAAGAAGAGAGGAACGGAGAGAAGACAAAGAAGGAAAGAAAAATGGCATTTGATGCTTCAGATGCGGAAAACTTGGTCACTTTTCCAAAGAATGAAAATGACGACTGATCAAGGACGCTGATTACTATAAGAATAAATACAAGTATAATTCAAGAGAGCGAAGCTTGATGGCCAAAAAGGAAAACTGGGTGTCCGATTCTTCATCAGATGATGAAGATAAAGAACTTATCTGTCTAATGGCCACGTCCAATGCAGAATCCGCCTCCAACTCTGATGACCAGGTATGTGAGTCTTACTCAAATGAAACCAACTCTGTTCCATCAGAACTAGAGTTAAGGGTAATCCAGCTTTCAGAAGATTTATTGAAACTAAAAGAAAATTTAAGTTTTGAAAAATCTAAAAGAATAAAAGCGAAAAAAGAAGCAAGTTTCTACAAAAGAGAAACTAATCTTCAAACCGCAGAAAAAGATGATTTAGCAAAAGAAAAGACTTGCATAAGCACTCTTAAGAAATCAGAAGAAGATAAACTTCTGGAATTGAACAAGCGTATAACTAAGGACCTTGAAAAGAAAATTAAGGCCTTAAAGGAATCTGAGGCAGAAAGACTGAATTCAGTAGCTCTTAAAGATTTCTTTCAAAAGGAGCGAGAAATTC
>NW_020201394.1:28647-30175 GCF_001531365.2 Cynara cardunculus var. scolymus
CAATCCTCTGTGACTCCAAGAGTGCCATAGCAATCTCTGCAAACCCAGTACAGCATTCCAAGACCAAGCACATCGATGTAAGGTACCATTTTCTGAAAGACAATGTTGAAAAAGGTAACATAGAAATGTACTTTGTTCCAACTGAGATTCAACTTGATGATATTTTTACAAAAGCTCTTGATTAAAAATGATTTTTATTCTTAGTCAGTAAGATGGGTATGCTGAATCTCACCACTTAGAGGCAATAATTATCATTCAACCAGCGATCTTCAATATCTCATGGTTATGCCCATAAGTGATACAATAACTTAACCATAAATTTTCTAAGTATCCTAAACCAGAGCCTGTGGTCATAAAGACCAGAGCCTCTGGCCATATAGAATGCCTTAGATTTGTTGGCAAAATTTCATCTTTGAGATATCAATGTCTCAATCCTTGGATTATTGCATTCTCTCTCATCTTTTCCAACCAGAGCCTCTGGTTCCAAAGACCAGAGCCTCTGGTTTCCCCACACTTGCAATATTTTTTTCTTTTCTTTCCCAACCAGAGCCTCTGGTTCCAAAGACCAGAGCCTCTGGTTTCCTCCTTTGCTTGCTATATATTCTTTTCTCACAACCAGAGCCTCTGGTTCTAAAGACCAGAGCCTCTGGCTTTAGTTTCTTTGAAAGCAAGTCTTAACCATTTCCCCTTATACTCCTTTTTCATTGTCTTTCCCAACCAGAGCCTCTGATTCCAAAGACAAGAGCCTCTGGTTTCCTCCTTTGCTTGCTATATATTCTTTTCTCACAACCAGAGCCTCTGGTTCTAAAGACCAGAGCCTCTAGCTTTAGTTTCTTTGAAAGCAAGTCTTAACCATTTCCCCTTATACTCCCTTTTCATTGTCTTTCCCAACCAGAGCCTCTGGTTCCAAAGACCAGAGCCTCTGGTTTCCTCCTTTGCTTGCTATATATTCTTTTCTCACAACTAGAGCCTCTGGTTCTAAAAACCAGAGCCTCTGGTTCTAAAGACCAGAGCCTCTGGCTTTAGTTTCTTTGAAAGCAAGTCTTAACCATTTCCCCTTATACTCCCTTTTTCATTGTTTTTCCCAACCAAAGCCTCTGGTTATAAAGACCAGAGCCTCTAGATTCAAAGTCTTTGTCACCAGAGCCCCTCTGGTCTCAAAGACAATTCTTTTTCCTTGTTCATAACTCATTGCCTTCTCAACCGGAGCCTCTGGTTCCATAGACCAGAGCCTCTGGTTTCAATTTCCTTAAGTTTTTCAAAAACCTTGCCTCTCAACCAGAGCCTCTGGTTCTAAAGACCAAAGCCTCTGGTTCTAAAGACCAGAGCCTCTGGCTTTGTTCCCTTTGAAATCCTTACTTGGCATATGATTCTCTCAACCAGAGCCTCTGGTTGTATAGACCAGAGCCTCTGTCTCCTACACTTCTCATATTTTATCTAAGTGAAGGGGAGTCTTTGATTATATCAATATGCATCATTTGAGGGGGAGCAAAAGTTTACTTTTGTAAACTTGCATTTTCCATCCAGA
>NW_020201394.1:31737-47716 GCF_001531365.2 Cynara cardunculus var. scolymus
GAAAGCCACTATCTGCTGTTCTCTTTCCTCGCTTCCTTGCTCTTTTCAWTGGGGACGCGATGGTGCAACACGGACTACCTGCTGTGGAGCCCTTCACCCCAAACTACAAGATGCAAGGACATCGCCCAACACTATCGAAGGAATGATACACCACCAACCGTCCGCTGTCCTGGGCTATGCTCATTGTCATTCCATAAGTGAGATACACCAAGCCTATGAACGCTCCATGCTGTCCCAAGCACCGAGGGCAGCTACCCCAGAGCACTTAGAGCCGTCCCCCCCTCCAAGCGAGGGAGCACAAGCATCGTCTTCATCGGATGATGAAGAAGATGATGATGATGATGCTAATGTTTCCCCCGGCCTTCACCAAAATATTCCCCACCCTACTACCAAAAGGGCAACCACATCTACTACCCCTGGCGATCAAAGCCAAAGGGGTATTAAAACAGGACGACCCAGTCCCACCCAAACCCCAGCCAGCTATCCAGAGGCCATTCTTCGGGCCTCTGGAGATGAACAAGCCGAGGAACCTCACATCCCATCACCCCTCTCTCAACAGAGAGGTGATGAAGAAACAAGAGCCTCTTCGCCTCAGAGCTCGCCATAACCCCTCACTCACACAGAAGCATTCGTTGCTTCTGACATTGATCCCATAGATCGTTCAGAGCGATCTTCAATTCGAACACCACTCCCCTCGGTATTTGATCTACCAAAAAGGACTCACATCCGCTTCACTTACTCAGCCTCTGAAGCTGAAGAAGAGGAAGAGGATGTTCCAACATCACGAGATAGTTCTTCTCTCGAAGGCTATCAAGGACATGATGGAAGTCCCTCAAGGGCTACCTTCGCACAAGGCCAAGAGGGCGCCTCAGTAGATGGCATCATCGAACCTGAAGAGGTTTGAGTGGAGAAAGGAACAACCTCTGACACTACTAAGGTAGTTTCAGTGGAAGTCTTCATTGAGCCTGACGAAGAGGCTTCAGTGGTAGGAACTACAAC
Organism: Cynara cardunculus var. scolymus; assembly: GCF_001531365.2. Taxonomy (NCBI): domain Eukaryota; kingdom Viridiplantae; phylum Streptophyta; class Magnoliopsida; order Asterales; family Asteraceae; genus Cynara; species Cynara cardunculus. The sequence continues at coordinate 32,737 of NW_020201394.1, forward strand.
GTTTGATGCTGAAGATTTTTCAGCAGGCGTTGTCTTCACTGAGCCTGAAGAAGAGGCTTCACCGATTTTCTTCACCTTGGTTGCTTGTGCAGCCTTTGTGGATGATTTCTCCTTGGTTGATTTCTCAGCCTTGGCTACTTTCTTGCCCTTAGCTGGTGAACCAGCTTTGGCGACAGAAGGACACTTGCTGGCAATATGTGTTTTCTCACCACAGTGTTTGCACTTCCTAAAGCTGAGAGTAGTTTTAGGGCCAGGAAGTATCATACTAGAAGTGGGACCAGCTCCAAGGATTTCCTTCATATTGGTTCTAGGAGGAACCTTTGAGGAATTGGATTCCTTAGGTGAAAATTTCACCTTGAGCTATGACTTGGATTTCTGATGGGATTCAAATTTCCTAGTCCCTGAAGAGGAAGAAGCTTTACAAGCTAAAGGAATAGACCTCGATCTATTAGACTTGTTAGACTTCTTCGAAAGGGATGTCGTGACAACGGATTTACCTTTGTCTTTGCACCCAGCACTCGAAGGAGTTCCTTCAAGATGACTCTTAGTAAAAGAAGAAGACTAAGAGGAAGAAGTGTTGGGAATAGAAGAGATGAAGGTGCCAAGTTTGAGCATGGACTTGTCTGTAGTACATTCTTCCTAATCATAGGAGAATCCTAGACAAGTCGTTATCTTGGCGGGGATCTGAGCATTAATGATCTCAGAGGCCTTGATGGAAGCTTTGCACCAHBCTTYAATRGTAGCTTTCTCRGCCTTGAGTTTAGCGATTGCTCGCTCACGCTCAGCGATAGCCTTCTCACGTTCAACAGTGATGGCTTGGTTTACAATAACCTGATCTTTAAGATTTTCCTCGACAGAGGTCAGTTCTTTGATCTTAGAATGGAAAATCTTCAATTGCTCTTGAAGATCAATGTTAAGCATTTCTACTTTCGATTTGCCATTGAAGGCATTGTAAAAGTCAACCGTCAGCGTATCCAGTACAGAAAGACTGAAGAAAAAGAGGGTTCATTCAGGAAACATACCTGAGTAGAAGAAGAAGATGGCTCAAAGGAAGTAGATGCTTCTGAAGATCTTTCATCTGCATCTATGGCCATCAAGCAGATATAGGCTGTATCCTCTTCATCTGAGGATGATTCATCGGATGACTCAGCCCAGTCTTGCTCTTCAGCAACAAGGCCTTTAGCCTTTCGCTGGTTGTTCTTCATCTTCCTATACTTTTCCTTCAGTTTTGAATATTTCTCATCTTTGGTCCTGAAGGAGAAAGGAGCTTTGGAGGATGGCATCGCAGTCTTCTTTGATCTGCATTCACCTACAAAGTGTCCGGGCCGGTGACAATTATAGCAGACAGCTGAAGCCTTGTCTATTCTTTCAGACTTTGGCTTTTCCCTAAGGGACAGCTGAGGAGATCTGTAGAAGTTGCTCTTACTGGCGAACCTCCTAAATGACTTAGTCAGGAGTGCCAGGGACTCGTCAAAATCTGTTAAATCAGATTCTGGAATATCCTTAGAGATAGAAGAGTCTATCTCTGTGATAACAACGAAAGGAAGAGAAGAGACAAAAGGGGTATAAGAAGTTTCAACTGAAGAAGCTTCAGAGATCAAAGCCAAAGGAGAGCTTTTTCATTTCCCTGGAATCTTTACAAGATTCCTCTTCAATTGACGAGATTGCTCATGGTTAAGCAGAATTCTGTATAAAGTAGAAAGAGAAAGAGTGGACATGTGATTGGACATCTTGAGACACATGGAAAAGGTGTCCCAAGACTCAGGAAGGCATTCTAGAAACTTGGTTAAAGTTTCAGAATTAGAATATTTCCTGTCGACAGCTCTAAGATCAATAAGAAGGTAGTTAAATCTTTGACGTACTTCAGACAGCGTCTCAGACTTTCCATAGAGAAAGCTTTCATACTGTCTTACTAGATTAATCTTTTTGGTATCTTGAACCTGAGTGGTTCCTTCATATTGGACACAAAAGTGTGTCCCACATGGATTTAGAAGATTTAAGTTTCATCACTGAGTGATAAATCTCATCAGGAAGAGACATAGCTATTATAGACCGAGCATGCATGTCTATAGCTATTTTCTTCTTGTCTTTATCGCTCCATTGATGTGGGTGCTTTGGAATCTGCCGTTCAGGAATCGCGGCAGTCATAACTGTTGCTGGAACAGCCGAAGCAATAGCAAATGGAATATATGGTCCATTTTCTATATAATGTGGATTTTTAGGATCCACACCTTCAAGAAAGAGGGACATCTAGTTCTTCCAGAGACTAAAATTGTCATGGAAAAACCAGGGAGGTTTGGCAAGAGAGTCATTGTCTTGTGTGTGTATGTTTGTAATTTGTAAAGCCATTTGTAAGCGGTAAAGTTATCTGAGAAAAGAGATAAACTAATACTGAAAATAGCTAAACAGAAAAAAAAAGAAGAAAGCACTGCTCTGATACCACTTGTTGGTCCCTTGAAGGTCTACAAGAATAGTAAAACAGTTTGTAGAAGGGGAGGATGAATACAAATACAATATTTTAAATTGGAAAGATAAGGTAATAAAAACCTATCTAAATAATCTTTGGTTACACACGAGTTCTTCACAATACAAGAAAAGAAATGCTGTAAAGAGAAGATCCTTTACTTAAGCTAGAAAATGCTTGAAGTAAGAATTAGGTTTAGAGAGTGAGCTGCGTGCACTCTGCATGGAGAAGAAACACTTTTATTTATACCCAGTGCATTAAATGTTCATTTAATGCAATATGGTAGGGTTAGTGTGCATGTCAAGCCTTAAGAGGAAGGCTTGTCCTTTACTTCAGTAAATAGTACAAAAAGCACTATTCATGAGCAGACATCCTTACCTAAAGTTGGTGGACAATAGAGTCGACTAGTCGGCTCCGTACCGTACCAACTTTCATAAGGGTATGGTTTAGTCCTTTGTGTGCATAAGGACAAGACAACAACAATCGTGCTAAGCAAGCTTCCTTTGATCGCTGAATGCTGGAATGACCTGAAGGTCTCTTCAACATTCGCTGAGGCTTGAGCAGTCTTCACACATTTGTAGACAGGCTTGTAATCACTGAGTACCACTTCAGATCACGTACTCGCCAGTCTCTAATCTTCAGTTTCAATCTTCGACATTTGCTGAAGGTTCTTTGGTGTGAGTGTTGTCTTCTTGAAGTATCGCTGCCTCTGATTGATTTACAATACAAGTTCTTCAGCGATCACTGAATAGACTCAGTGATAATCGCTGGAACTAAAAAGACAGAAATATAAATACAATGTATAAGTGAAAAGGGATTATCATCAAATCACTGAGAGAGAGGATCAACAGTAACTCTCTTTGATGTGTTGTTTGTCCCAGATTCCAATGTCAATATGTTGTATGTTTACAAACTTGCTAGGGATAACAAGGTGTTTGTAGGATTTTGATGAGTCTAATTGTAATGTCTAGGATTCGCTACAAAGGAATGTAGTGGGGACTGGTAGCCAAAAAGGGGGTCTTTATTACTTTGATCAAAATTTTAACAGTAAGTCTACTTGGGTTTCACATCCTCTCAAAATTCTAATATGTCTTGCTTAGCTTCTGCCCAATTATGGTACAATCGTCTTGGTCATCATGCTGACCAAGTGTTAGAAGTTTTAAAGAATTGTCTTAAGATTGATAATGAAGGTTGTGGCCCTTGTGAAATTTGTCATAACACAAAGCAAACTTGGGAAAAATTTGAGTCAAGTGTTCATAGATCCAAAGATCTAGGTGAACTAGTTCACTTGGATGTTTGGGGGCCTTATCATGTTCAAAGTAGGAAAGGATATAAATATTTTTTTACAATAGTTGATGACTTTACTCGTGTTATTTGGGTTTTCTTATTAAAAGGTAAACATGTGTTGGAGAAAATATTATTACCTTTTATAATTTTCTCAATACCCAATTTGGAAAGAATGTTAAATTTTTTAGAAGTGATAATGGTTCTCAATTTTTTAGTTAAAAATTGAGTGAGCTTTTTAAAACTAAAGGAATTATACATCAGATTTCTAGTGTTTATACTCCCCAACAAAATGATGTTGTTGAAAGAAAACATTGTCACTTGCTAAATGTTGCTAGGACTCTTATGTTTCAAGGAGAGGTTCTCCTAAACATGTGGAGTGAGTGCATTCTTACTTCCACCTACTTAATGAATAGGATTCAGTCTTCTGTGCTAAATGGTAAGTGTCCATATGAGTTTGTTTACGGATTCCAACATATCCTTACTCATCTTAAAAAATTTAGGTGTCTTTGCTTTGTTGTCATATATAACATTACAGATAAGTTTTTTCTCCCAAATCTGAAAAATGTGTTTTATTAGGGTATGCTAGCTCAAAGAAAGGATACGAACTTTTTAGTCAAGAATCTGACAAATATGTTATTTCTCGAGATATCAAGTTTTATGAAAATATTTTTCCATTTAAGATGACTACGAACAAGATTGGTGATTCTAGTCATCATGATGTTAACAGATTAAACCTTCTTGATTTTATGAATAGTTTGTCTAATGAGTTTGTGGATTCACCATCCAGTGATGACAATGGAGACAATTTTGTTGGTGAAAACACTCATCAATCTGGTTATGCCCCTAATAACAGTACTTTACTAGATAGCCCAACTAGAGCTGCCAATGAGGAGCCTCTAGACAACTCAAATGAATCTGTTAACCAAGGTTCTTCAACTCAAGTTGAAAATAATCTTGAAAGAGTTACCAGATGGCAACTCTTGAGTAGCTCTGACGTGGCTGCCAGTACTCAATAAAGTGATGAAAGTCTCATTCCTGAGGGTACTCTTAGTAACACCTTCTTCCTCTGCCCAGCCTACTAGAAGGCCTACTAGAGTCTATGTGTTTCCCCCAAAAAATTTGATGACTTTGTTATTGAAGGAAATGTTAAATATGGATTGGAAAAAGTCGTTAATTATTCTTATCTTTCGTCTGAAAATATGTGTTCTGTATCTAATCTAAACAAGTATGTTGAACCTAAATTTTTTCAAGAAGCTTGTATTGATGTTAATTGGATAAATGCTATGAATGATGAAATGGAAGCTTTACATCGAAATGGTACATGGATTATAACAGACTTGCCTTAGGGTAGAAAATTTATAGGTTGTAAATGGATTTATAAAATAAAATATAAGTCCATTGAATCCATTGGGGAAATAAAAAGGTACAAAGTTAGACTTGTAGCTAAAGGGTATAGTCAAAGAGAAGGTCTTGATTATGATGAAACCTTCTCTCATATTGTTAAAATGGTAACTGTGCGTTGCATTATATCCTTAGTTGTTCAGAATAAGTGGAATTTATTTCAATTAGATGTTAATGATGCTTTTCTATATGGAGATTTAGTTGAAGAAGTTTACATGACTTTACTTGAAGGTTACTATAATTCTAAAGATAATCATGTTTATTAACTTGTTAAGTCTTTATATAGGTTAAAGCAAGCTCCACGTCAGTGGTATGCTAAGCTTTCTTCTTGTCTAATTGAACATGGCTTTATTCAAAGTATTAACGATTATTCCTTGTTTACAAAGAAAGTTGAATATGTGTCTCTCATCTTGTTAGTTTATGTGGATGATATTGTTATTAGCGGAAAAAACCAGTCTGAAATTGATAAAGTAAAAGTTCTTTTAAAAAGTAAGTTTCTTATAAAAGATTTGGGAAAATTAAAATTCTTTTTAGGGATTGAAATTTTAGATTGTGTTAATAGGATTTGCATGTCTAAGAGAAAGTATTGTTTAGAGTTGTTTAATGACTTTGGATACTTAGGGTGTAAACCTTGTAATAACCCCATGAATATGAACTTGATTGTAACTGATTCTAGTAGTAACAATGATCCTCCTTTATCTTATTATATTGGTTATCAAAAAATTAACTTAAATGTTTTTTTAACTTTTATAGATTTACCCAAGTAGATCACTAATAGTTTTAAGAATTCATATTAGTCATGAATTTGGGATTAAAATAAAATTGTAAAATTATTCTTCTAAGTTTTATTTTGAATATTTAATCAAACATTAATTCTATAAAAATAATTTATATGATTTTTATTCTTCTAATATTGAATGTAATTTTTTTTAATATCATTATTTGATTGAACAATATATAGAAAACAATATATGTATACATATACCCTAATTTTATAGGAGGGTCAAATGCAAATCAACTCATTTGTATAAATCGTACAACCCTTATTCAACCAGTCATAATTCTTTTTCTTTTTTCTTTTTTACTTTTTTTCAATTATACGATTGATTAGTCATTTTTATCGTGAAAAACTTTAACCATGAATATTATCTTCATTATATTAATTTAGAAAGAAAAATTTAATCAAAATGAGAAATATATGAAACTATTTCATTTGTACATGGAAATAAAAATATATGAAACAATTTTATCAAGAAAAGAATTATATGAAACAATTTTATCATTATACAATTTTATGAGAGAATTTCATTAAATGAAACAATGAAATCGACGGTTTGTACGATTTGTAGAAATTACTTGTTTTGCATTTGATCTCTTCCCTAATTCTATATATGACATATAAATTTATCGTTTTATGTCACATCTTAAAAAACGTCTCATCTTCATCGTGACGTGTAAGACTTGAGATTTGAACTCGACAACACACCTCACACCCTTTAAAACATTGAATTAGAATATAAGAAGACTGACTTTATGTGTCTTGTCATGCTGTTTATTTTGTCAATAAAATTTATTATTTGTATTTTTTTAAATGAATTTTTTTTATCTTAACAATTTATTGTAACGTTTTTAAATATTTTTTGGAAACTTACTAATCATCTTATTAATTGTTATAAATAACTGAAATTCTATAAAATTAATTTTATTAGGATAAAAATTAATTGTTCAATAAATGTTACAAATGAACGGTTGGTTTATGATTGAGTTTTGAACCGTTGCAAGACAATGTGGTGATTAAAAGAAAGACAAAAATAGAGAAAGGATTTAGCATGGGAACACTTTCTACTGTTGGATTTGACATTTATGACTCAAAATAAGGAGAATGCAATAACTTTATTCAACAAATACACAACCATCCATAAACATTATTTATTTATTTATTTTATTTAAACCACATAAAATGCAACTTTTTTTTTCTTTCACAAAAAACAAATCATTAAAATGCTTCAATATTATAAGATTTCAGCCTAACTTTCGGCACATATTCATCTCTTTCAACTTTATGTAATCAATTAATTCTCTGATTATATCGATTTAGAAACGGTCGTTAACATCGTGATTAAAGATCCATGGTTGAGGTTGTGCCTCAAGATATAACGATTGATGATCAAAAGAAACGATGAAGTAGGCAAACATCATGTTAATGAAAGCTACTTCACTCATGAGTAATTGTGACGAAATGGTGATGTACGCAAACATCATGGTGTCATGTGGATCTTAATTACTAAATCATAACCATAAAACCATCCTTTTTTTTGCAAAGAATGTTGTCGCTACAACTTTAAGCCAAATCTGGCTAAAACACTTTACAATTTATAATCATATGCAATTCGACATTCAGTCACTAGCCAGCAGTCACAAATGTGTAGAGTTGCAAAGAAATAGCAACGAGAAATACATTGGTTAGACGTTAATTAAAGACCTTTCTAAATTTGAAGCCTATTAATACTATAAACAATTTATTAGTGTAAGTTCATATTTAACAATCATAAGTTAAATTTATTTTATGAGTTCATTGAATAAACCGTTTTTATAAGTTATAAGGTAGGTTTTTTTTTTAAATATGACTTGTTAAAGTTATTTTTTCACCTTTTTTATTTTGTAAGTATGCCTTTGATATGTACATAAATCCTTCTTGTATTTTACATAAATATCTTTTATATTTTTCTTTAGATTATTTTACATTTTTATCTAATTATCAATTAATTTTTATCAATCGTCACTCAATCATGACCAAAATTAATAACTAGCTTACTAGCCAATGAAAAAAAATTCTCCTACTACCCTTCCCTATTTATTTCATGTCTTTTCAATCACATATAAACACATTATTTTTATCTCTTCCACCACCATATATATTTAAGGGATGGGCTATATGCTTAACCTTTGGTTTGAATTGATGTATTATATTCATAACCCCCATATATAGGGCATTTGTGAATGAGCAAATGGGTAGGAAATAAGATGGTATATGAATAAATAAATGGGCATAAAAATCAACCCCTTTCAGATTATGTATCCTCTCACGTAAATGTTGTTTAACATCTGTTATTCCACAACGGATAGCGCATCTAGTAACTTGAATATTGCATTTAGCCACTCCTTTAATTTAAATACATACCTTGTACATTTACATTATATTTTATTCATCTACGTTTACATAACTATTTTTCACAGTTAGTCTTAACTTCTTTTCTTACAATCTCGAAATGTGATTAGAAATATAAGGAAGGAATATCATGTGATTTTTATTTTTAACCAACGATTAACTTAAGCATTTCTAATGGAGATTCTTGTAAAAACCTCATTTTTGCACTTTCTATTGTCAACTTATCTCTAACTCATCAAATTAAAAACCCTTTTAAAAGTCCACAACGATTTAACCTCTTGTTTTAGATTGTATTGATTATGTTAATATATATTAATAATTATAAGTTCAAAAACATAAAATAAGAAATAAGAAAAATGTCATGTTTTACAAACTTTATGATAAGAACCAAACTTTTTATTCAAGCACCTAGAAGGCATGAAATTCTAATAAGAACATCCCCGCAGTGATAATTATTACAATTCACTACACATTTTGCTGAAAGAACCTTACATTAAAGATCTTATAAATTAATTTATCAGACATATATATCGAACATTCTTAAAGTATCTCCGACAAGTATATTGTATTTTTTTCTCTCTTTTTAAAATTTAAATATTTTTCCATTTCTTTCTTTTTTTCTTATTTTAAAAAGAAGTTCAACGAAGTTCGTTGAAATAAACATTTTTCAAAATCTCCCAAATTTCAAAAAGATAGATGCTTTAATTTCTAAGGAATTAGAGCACAGAGCCTTGTCATGATCAAATTAACAAGTAGCAAAGTAACGTGTTTTGGGCATCGAGCCTATCGTCAAAATTGGGTGGTTCAATTCTTGCATAAAACATGCACACAGAAAATCCGGATTATGCCATAAGATATTTGATTGGACAACAAACAGTACAAAGCCAATTAATTGATTCCATGAAATTTAGGGCTTAATTAATTAATATTAATAATGGTGTCAACCAAGCAATCCGCCACCGGAGGAACCATAAACGGATGTTGATGGGTGGTTAAGTGGTGGTGAAATTAAAGAACCACCCACATTCCGCCGTCCTCCACCGCCCAAATGTAATTCAGATAAATTTGGAATGTTAGTTTGGTCTCTTGTTTCAGCTCCTTGATCATAGAGAAAACCTTTGAACACATGACCACCGATTTTCACACATGCTTGATATGCATATTCGTCGTCTCCGTCTTCAACCGCCGTCACTCTCACACATTTGAACACCGCCGGAGCACGCACTTGCCCCGGTAATGATTGCATAAAGCTTGCATCTAAATTTTTAAAAATCGTAAAAACAAGATTTAATTGTCATTAACTGCACCATAAAATGAAACCTAGAAAGTAAAAGGAAATCCGTCCGCCATTAACGAACATGGTGTTTTCTTTACCTTGGTGGTGATGGCTAGAACTGCTGTTGAAGCTTCTTGGAGGCGTGGTATTTGAAGTTGAAGTGTGGGAGGCGGTGGTAGCGGTGGTCTGAGAAGTGAGTCGAGGCTTTTTAGTGGCGGAGGTGGAGGCTGATGAACCTGCTGCAGCGCCGCCGCCGCCGGTGGTGGTGGATGTCATGAGCTGACGTTCTCGACGGCGAGCGGCGGGGACCCAAGTGCTTTTCACGTGGGTAGCACAATCAAACCCTCTACTCTTACAGCATGTCCTGCACCGCCGATGGCTACAGTCTTTCTTAGCTTGGTTACCACAGTCTTGGCAAGTCATGGTGGATCCCGACGTCAACGATGCCGACCCGCCGCCGTGGAGAAAACCGTGATCGGGAATCATGGGTTTCTTTAAATAATTGTGTTGATTCTGAGGTTGCCAGAACTGAATGCTATTATTATTATTAGCAGTAGTAGTATTAGTGGTGTTGCTTGCTCTACCCCCACGATTACCAAACACATCGTCCTCCGCCGTCAGACAAGTGGTGGCAGTTAAAAGAGGGATGACCCCAACGCCAAGGGCCGTCGCAGTGGCCGCAGCGGCGGTGGCATTTGAGATTGGAGTGTTGAGAGAGTGAGCATGCGCATGATCAGAGAGATGATGACTTGAAGGAGCAACAACAAACACGTCACGAAGACCCAACATGCCAATTTCAGCACCATAGTTGATATGGCGAGCAGCGGCGGAGACGGAGGACGACCAAATCCCCGTCGACCCACCAACGGCGGAGGCGGGACCGGCATTGAAGCCCAAAGAGAGGTCGTGTTCGGAAGGTCTAGAAGAGGAGGGATTAGCAACCCAGTCTGCAAACGCACCTGAATCTGAAGGTTGCAGCCTACTACTCCTGCTAGAAGCCACAACTACTACGAATTAATATTTATGGTAATTTCCTTAGATTTTCTTCTTTCTCCAACTATATTTTTCTCAACAAATTGAAGATCTGAGAAGATCTAGCAGTGTTGCAGGTCCTGTTACAAGATTTGCAGACATAAAAAGAGAGAAAGATTTGCAGAAGATTTGTAGCAAAGAGAGAGAGAGATGTACAACTGGTATGATGCAGAAGATTTGCAGTAAGATCAGAACAACAAACTGATCTAAACTAAATCATATATAAAATACAACTTCATTTAAGGATTGTTTCTTTCTTCTTCTGAGGTTACTTTTATGGCGTCGTGGATGTTGGAAAGCGAGATAGGTTGGGGTTAACTTCACTCAATCTCTCTCCAATAATCAAAGGATAGGAGCATAGTTGGGAAAAGGGTATGAATATTTTTGTTCTCTAGTTTCTTGTAGTTATGTGGAGAGGGAAGGGAGGTGGAGGCCCTAAACTCTTAAAGTCACATGACCCTTCGATTCTCTAGGGCTACTACTACTGCTGCCACCTCCCCAAACAACAACAAAAAAAAACCCACCTTTTTTCAACATGTCCGTTCTATTTTATTATATTTTTAACTTCTTTTATTCACCTTTATATCTAAATTTATACTATCTTATAAAGTATTTAATAATTTCTAATGTATAATGTATTTATGTACTCTTGATTTATACATAAAACCTCAAAACTTTTCTTGCTAGGAATATTCCTAGACAACCTATAATCCAAAGTGATTTTAGTAACATCACCCAGACAGATGAAGGAACTGTYTATGTTCAATTTGATGATACTAGAAGTATTCCTTATACTGAGACAAGACCTCTTTTAAGGTCTCACTCTCTTTCTCATGGAACCCATAGCTTTATTTCTCCTTTTGGAAATAGGGTCAGTCAGCCTTCGAGGGCCTCAACCTCTTATTTAAGAGATCCTCAGCATCATTTATCTGAGGCTGAAGAGCATATTGAATCCTCTTCTCAACAACCTGTAGATGAACTAAGAGTTCATAGAAAYGGTATTGTTCATAATAATCCTGTTGATTCTAGCATCCCCCAACAGCCTCATAGGTTTGGAGAGACTATGTCTGACATCAATATCTAGGGTTTTTATGGATTTTGATCCCTCAAGAAGTTGGGTTACTAGTGAAGGAAAAATTGACTTCACTCATGGATCTCCTGCTAGACAGCTTGTCTGCAAGGATTACTATGGTAATCCTAAATGGGCTCCTTTTCGAAATTGGTATATTGAAAATTTTTCAAAAGADGAAATTGCTAATTTCTCTGCTGAATTCTATGAATTCTGTACTAARGAAAATGAGACATACTCTTTYATTCCTTGGTTTTTCCATACTCATATAAAACATTTTATAAATGTTATCCAAAGAGATTATCAACTTCTTAATGGAGATATTAAATCTACCATTTAYCCYCCWCARTCTCCTTTTCTCATGAAAAATAATAATTCTTCCTTCCGATTCTCTGCTTTTTCAAATCTTATCAAAGATAATACTCTTTCTGCTACTTCGTTACATATTAACGAATTACTTGAAAAACAGAATTATTCMAATCTTATGTTGAAAATTCTTGGAGAACAGCTTTTTTCCATAGAGGATAATATTTCCCTCATTTTAAACAAGATTTCTCAAATTGAGACAAATCAGCAAAAACAAATTGTTACTCYTGCTGATATTCCTTCTTCTTCTGAAAAGATTATTCTAACTTCCAATACCATTCAGCCTCCTCCTGAAATAAAAGATTTTAAACTTAAATCCCCTTCTGAGGAGTTCATGAAACAGCTTGATTTAAAGCTTTCCAAGTTACATGTTACCAAACCTCCCTCTCTCTCCATGCTTAGCCATGACTTTCAGTCTGAGTCTGAGTCCCCTCATCATGAACAGATTGATGGCCAAATTCATAAAATGAAATGGGCCAAAACTCCTAATCTTAATAAGTATTATTATAATCGCCCTACTCCCATGGATGTTCTTCATGAAGAACAGGAGTACATTATTAACAATAGTTATAATGGTAAATGCATTTATGAGTGGAGTCTTGATGGTTTCGCTGATAAACATATTTATAATATGGCTCATAGGATGTTCATGTATAGCACAGTGTGTAAAAACACAGGCAATAATGATAAAGCCATTGCTAAAATGATCATTGCTGGTTTTACTGGTCAATTGAAAGGTTGGTGGGATAATTACATYCCCCTTTCTCAAAAAGATGAAATTCTTAACTCTGTTAAGAATGAAAATGGAGAAGAGACAACAAATGTTGTMTATCCTTTAGTCCTTACTCTTATAGAGCATTTTACTGGCAGGTTTTCTGATAATCATGAAAATATTCGAACTCTTATCAGTAATCTTCGTTGCAAAACTCTTACTGAGTTTCGTTGGTATAAAGATACATTTCTTTCTCGTATCTTTGAACTCAAAGACTGTAATAACAGTCATTGGAAAGCCAAATTTATTGATGGCCTTCCTCATCTTTTTGCTGARAGAGTCCGTAAGATTCTTAAAAAAGATAAGGTTTCTGTTAACTATGATGATTATACTTATGGTCAGCTGATCAGTACTTGTATTGCAGAAGGTCTTTCTCTTTGCAATGATTTGAAATTAAAACACCAAATCAGGAAGCAGAATATGCTTGAAAGAAAACAACTGGGAGATTTTTGTGACCAGTTTGGTATGGAGGTTCCTTATAAGAAACCAAAAAGAAAATTTCATAAAACTCGTGATCGAGATTCTTCTAATCACCGTCATCATAAACGACGTTTTAAAAGAAAATCTTTTGATAAAGATTTACAAAACTCTAATAGAGTTGATGACCCTAAAAAACCTACTTTTGCTAGGCAAAGAAAATCTTTTAAATCTTCAAACTCTCAGGGTTTCAAGAAAAACAAAATTGTTTGTTCAAATTGTGGAAAAGTTGGTCATTCTTCAACAAATTGTTGGACTAAAAAGAAGATCAATAATTTAAACATTGATCAAAATACAAAGGATTCTCTTTTGAATATCTTTTTAAATTTCAAAAATTCTGATGAAGAACCTGATTCTGTTTCTAATTCTAGCTCCATTGATGAGTCTGATGACTCTGTCGAGGATTCCTATTTATCTTCGGATTCTGAAGATTTGAAATCTTCTCCTTGTGATACTTGTGCTATTGGTCAACCTTGTGCTAAGAACTGTCTCAATGTTATTCAAAATAACACTTCGACGGACAGCCATGATGAGTTTTATAAACTCCTTTCTCAATTTCAGGATCTAAATATAAATGTTTTAACTGATGAAAAGGTTTTAAAACTTTTACAAAAAATAAAAGATCCTMTGATTTGTTCTGAGATTTTAGAAAATCTTGAGTTTAATAAACCCAGTTCTTCTACTTCTCTTTCTCCTGTCAATAATATTGATTATTCTATGAAAGAATTACATCGCCTTCTTCAACACAAACAATCTTCRTCTACGGCGATTTCTGTCACTGACCTTCATAAMGAAGTGGCAATTCTTAAGTCTGAAATTTCTGCTTTRAAAGAAGACAATGTTCTTCTTCATAAACATCTTGCAATTGTTTCTGCAAGTCAAGACCTCTTAGTCAGAAATGCTACTTTTCATGTTCCGCCTGAAGAATTGAAAGAACCAGAGAATACTCATTCTTCTTCTACTAAGCCGCCTGATAATGCTACTCTTTCTACTATCAGTCGCATGATTACTCAAAAATGGTTTACAAAAATTACTCTTCTTATAGATGGCCATTTTCAAAAAGAATTTTTAGCAATGATTGATAGCGGGGCTGACCTGAATGTTATTCAAGAAGGTCTCATTCCCAGTAAGTTTTTTGAAAAAACTTCTTGTTCCCTTTCTCATGCGGGAGGCGGTGCTCTTGATATCAAGTTTAAACTTTCCAATGCAAAAATTTGCAATCAAGGTTGTTGCATTACAACCAGCTTTCTTCTAACCAAGGTTATTTCTCATGAAATTATTCTAGGACTTCCCTTTATCTATCAACTTTATCCCATAACTCATATTGACGAATATGGTCTTACAGGTACTTTTAATCAGAAAGCCCTTACGTTCAAGTTTCTTGATCCTCCTGTTAAACGATTTCTTGACATTCTTCAAGATCGTATTGATAGAAAAACCTTTCATCTCTACTCTCTTAAAGAAGAAATTTCTTCTCTAACCATAGATGAAAAGCTTTCTAATCCTCGTCTAAAATCTAAGATTGATTTCATCCATAATGACTTCTCTCTTMRTATTTGTAATGACCATCCCAATGCTTTTTGGGATAGAAAGAAACACATCGTTTCTCTTCCTTATGAAGATGATTTCTCAGAAATTAATATTCCTACCAAGGCTAGGCCTTGTCA
>NW_020201394.1:50942-52612 GCF_001531365.2 Cynara cardunculus var. scolymus
TTTGGTATTTTCTTATCTCTTCTTTTATTTCCAGAATATTCGCCGCCTTCATGGCTGGCTAAATTAGGACAATGAGTTAAAACATATTTTGATTTGATATTTCAATAGATTTACATGGAATGGTTTATATGTTTTGATTTAATAAAAATTCTTATAAACAGATGAGTTTTATCTCTGAGTTCTCTGAGACTGGTTGTCACCCGCTGAGGCCAAGAGAGCCGTTTAGGGTATTGAACCTTGGTTTGAGAATTGAGATAAGCTCAGTTGTTTTGATTGTTTTTAATAGATCTGGGACATAGATGTATTTTCAACTTCTTTTATTCACCTTTATATCTAAATTTATACTATCTTATAAAGTATTTAATAATTTCTAATGTATAATGTATTTATGTACTCTTGATTTATACATAAAACCTCAAAACTTCTTACAAGTCCCAAGAAACCTTATCGATTCTTCCACTCCCAATAAATCCATCAATCGTTGTTGCTTTTCTCAAGATGGCTTTTGATTTCCCAAGACACGGAGTCCAATCTCTATCCTTACCTCACCATTGTTATTTTTCCTTTCCTCG
Source organism: Cynara cardunculus var. scolymus (assembly GCF_001531365.2). Classification (NCBI taxonomy): domain Eukaryota; kingdom Viridiplantae; phylum Streptophyta; class Magnoliopsida; order Asterales; family Asteraceae; genus Cynara; species Cynara cardunculus. The sequence continues at coordinate 51,515 of NW_020201394.1, forward strand.
GTTTTGTTCTTCATGCAACAGTCTCTAGGTTTGATTTCTCCATCACTCATCATCTCTGCTTAGGTTTCTATAATCGGCATTTGCTCGAGTTATCTCCATCTTAGAGCAAGTTTTAGATAATCAATCTCCAGTGTAATTTTTAAAGCATCTTCTACCATTACATGTTGTGTCTTTTTCTCAGTAGATGTGTTTTGGTGACTATAGCAGGTGATTTGAATCTAGGGAAAATGTTAAGGCTTTGGTACTTATAGCAAGTTTAGTGTTGTATCTTAGGCCTCGGGTCACGTGAAATTTTAAAACTACAAAATTTGGATTAACCTATATGGAGAATAGAATAGAGGGGAAGACAAAGGTAATTAAACAAGTAATCTCTTCTGTGTTTACATCCATTCAGGTCATTTTTATACTTAGTAAAAGTACTTTGTTTCTTTTAGTTTGAACAATAATCTTTGATTCTGTTCAATGAATGTTGAACATGTATTGTAACAACTTTAGAACTTAAGTATTTATCAAAGACAAAACTCACACCAAAGAAATCGCTAGCGATATCGAAGATAAAGATCAGTCCATTCGTGATCTGAAGCGGACAATCAGTGGTAACAAGACTGTCTACAACAAATGTGAAATTTGATCAATACTCAGTGTTAGCTGAAAAGTCCTCAGCGATTCCTTACTATCACTTATCAAAGAGTACTGCTCAAGAAGATTAGTTTGTCTTATCCTCTTATGTACAAAGGACATATCCCATGCTTCCACCAGAAAAGGTATAGTATGGATCACTTTATTGTTCTCATGTGCTCACCAACTACCTGAAACAACTGTTCATATGCAGCCGGAATCCTGTCATATATGATGAACAAGAACAAGCTTTGCACTTTTCTCTTGACATGTGAATTGTACTCTGTTGATCCTCTCTCTCAGTGATTTGATGATAATCCCTTTTCACTTATACGTTGTATTTATGTTTCTGTCTTTTCAGTTCCAGCGATCTTCACTGAGTATGTTCAGTGATCGCTAAAGAACTTGCATTGTAAATCTATCAGAGACAACAATATTTCAAGAAGACAACACTCACACCAAAGAACCTTCAGCAAACGT
>NW_020201394.1:52687-65567 GCF_001531365.2 Cynara cardunculus var. scolymus
AGCATTCAGCGATCAAAGGAAGCTTGCTTATCACGATTGTTGTTGTCTTGTCCTTATACACACAAATGACAAACACCATACCCTTATGAAAGTTGGTACGGTACGAGCCGACTAGTCGACTCTATTGTCCACTAACTTTAGGTAAGGATGTGTGCTCTTGAATAGTGTTTTTTGTACTATTCACTGTAGCAAAGGACAAACCTTCCTCTTAAGGCTTGACACACACTCTAACCCTACCATATTGCATTAAATGAACATTTAATGCACTAGGTATAAATAGAAGTGCTTCTTCTCCATGCAGAGTGCGCGCAACTCACTCTCTAACCCTAATTCTTACTTCAAACATTTTCTAGCTTAAGTAAAGGACCTTCTCTACAACATTTCTTTTCTTGTATGTGCTAAGACTTAGTGTGTAACTAAAGATTGTTTAGATATGTTTTTATCACCTTATCTTTCCGCAAACAATCTTGTAAAATCTGTATTGATCTTCTTTATCAATATATATTTTAATTTAGAAAATATTGTGTTTGTATTCATCCCCCCCCCCTTCTACAAACTGTTTTACTATTCTTGTAGACCCTCAAGGGACCAACAAGTGGTATCAGAACAGTGTTTTCTCTCTCTCTCTCTCTCTCTCTTTCTGTTTAGCTGTTTTCTGTATTAGTTTATCTCCTTTCTTAGATAACTTTACCACTTACAAATGGCTTTACAAATTACAAACACACACAGAGAAGATAATGGCTCTGTTGTCAAACCTCTCCGGTTTGTCCGTGACAATTTTAGTCTCTAAAAGAACCGGATGTCCCTCTTTCTAGAAGGTGTGGATCCTGAAATTCCACATTATATAGAAAATGGACCATATATTTCATTTGTTATTGCTCCGGCTGTTCCAACAACAGCTACGACTGCCGCGATTCCTGAATGGAAGATTCCAAAGCTCCCACATCAATGGAGTGATGAGGACAAGAAAATAGCTATAGACACGCGTGCTCGGTCTATAATAGCTATGTCTCTTCCTGATGAGATTTATCACTCAGTGATGAAACTCAAAACTTCTAAATCCATGTGRGACACACTTTGTGTCCAATATGAAGGAACCACTCAGGTTCAAGAGACCAGAAAGATCAATCTAGTAAGACAGTATGAAAGCTTTCTCTGTGGAAAGTCTGAGACGCTGTCTGAAATACATCAAAGATTTAACTGCCTTCTTTTTGATCTTAAGGCTATCGGCAGGGAATATTCTAATTCTGAAACTTTAACCAAGTTTCTAGAATTCCTTCCTGAGTCTTGGGACACCTTTTCGATGTGTCTCAAGATGTCAAATAACATGTTCACTTTTTCTCTTTCTACTTTATACGGGATTCTACTTAACCATGAGCAATCTCGTCAACTGAAGAGGAATCTTGTAAAAGAGTCCAGGGAAATGAAAACCTCTCCTTTGGCTTTGATCTCTGAGGCTTCTTCAGTTGAAACTTCTTCTACCCCTTTTGTTTCTTCTCTTCCTCCCATTGTTATCACGGAGATAGATTCTTCTATCTCTGAGGACATTCCAAAATCTGATTTAACAGATTTTGGTGAGTCCTTGGTACTCCTGACTAAGTCATTTAGGAGGTTCGCCAGTAAGAGCAACTTCCGCAGATTTCCTCAGCTGTCCCTCAGGAAAAAGCCAAAGTTTGAAAGAATAGACAAAGCTTCAGCTGTCTGCTATAACTGTCACCGACCCAGACACTTTGCAGGTGATTGCAGATCAAAGAAGGCTGCGATGCCATCCTCTAGTCTTTCTGCACTGGATATGCTGACGGTTAACCTTTACAATGCCCTCAATGGCAAATCGAAAGCAGAAATGCTTAACGTTGATCTTCAAGAGCAATTGAAGATTTTCCATTCTAAGATCAAAGAACTGACCTCTGTCATGGAAAATCTTAAAGATCAGGTTATTGTAAACCAAGCCATCACTGTTGAACTTGAGAAGGCTATCGCTGAGCGTGAGCGAGCAATTGCTGAACTCAAGGACGAGTGCAAAGCTTTGTTGGGTTCAAGTTAGAGCTTTAAAGTTGTATTCAAGTTTCTCCTTAGTGTAATTGTTTTGTAATAGTGTAGCCTTTACTATTTCCTAGTATAAATAGTAATTTCCTTGTAATTGTCATTAACCTTTGTTATTACCAGAATTATCAAGATTAGTGCTGTAATTCTCTCTTTCTCAATCAAATCATATTTTGATAATATTCTTTCTACCTTTTATGTTCATCATGATTCTTGAAGATTACATCATGTTTGTATGATTTCTGGACTTATCAATTGGTATCAAAGCAGATTGCAGCAGTTTGGGTTTGAAGATTCATCAGATTTGCACATTTTTTGCACGATTTATTGAAGATTTATCGATCTGTTCATCACTATTCTTGATTTTTTTCGTCCGGATTGGGTTTTTTAGCCTAAATCGTTCATATTTTGATTGTTAATTGTAAAGATCTACATCCTTAGAYTCGGTTTTACATATTGAACAATCTTGATTCACACATTTTTTGATTTTAAACAAGTTTTAAGGCTGAATTAGTCGAAATTTGATTTTTCGTATTCTGGAAAAAGTTCTTCAAAATTCATATTTTTTCATGTTTTGATCCAAAATTTTGGTAAAAAGTGTGAAATTTTATGTTTTTGCTTGAATTTTCTCCGCTTAAAGCTTGTACGGTTTAAGATGTTATCCGCTTAACTTTTGTGCGATTTAACATCCGTGTGTTTTCGAGTTGTTTTGATATAGGTTATACCGGCCATCAAGGCTTCTGAGATCATTAACGCTTAGATCCCCGCCAAGATAACGACTGGTCTAGGATTCTCCTATGATAAGGAAGAATGTGTTAAAGACAGGTCCATGCTCAAATTTGGTACCTTCATCTCTTCTATTCCCAACACTTCTTCCTCTCAGTCCTCTTCTTTTACTGAGAGTCATATTGAATGAACGCCTTCGAGTTCTAGGTGCAAAGACAAAGGTAAATCCGTTGTCATAGCATCCCTTCCCAAGAAGTCTAACAAGTCTAATAGATCTAGGTCTATTCCTTCAGCTTGTAAAGCTTCTTCCTCTTCAGGGACTAGGAAATCTGAATCCCATCAGAAATCCAAGTCACAGCTCAAGGTGAAATTTTCATCTAAGGAATCCAATTCCTCAAAGATTCCTCCTAGAACCAATGAGAAGGGAATTCTTGGAGCTGGTCCCGCTTCTAGTCTAATACTTCCTGGCCCTAAAGCTACTCTTAGCTTTAGGAAGTGTAAACACTGTGGTGAGAAAACACATATTGCCAGTAAGTGTCCTTCTACCGCCAAAGCTGGTTCACCAGCCAAGGGCAAGAAAGTAGCCAAGGCTGATAAATCAACCAAGGTGAAATCATCCACAAAGGCTGCACTAGCAACTAAGGTGAAGAAAACCGTTGAAGCCTTTTTTTCAGGCTTAGCAAAGACAACTCCTGCTGAAAAGTCTTCAGCATCAGACGTTGTAGTTCCTACCACTGAAGCCTCTTTATCAGGCTCAGTGAAGACTTCCATTGAAACTACCTTAGTAGTGTCAGAGGTTGTTCCTCTTTCCACTCCAACCTTTTTAGGTTCGGTGATGCCATCTACTGATGTTGGCTCTTCAACATCAGATGATGAAGCCTCTAACAAAGCTGGACCCCAATAGCTGGGTACCAATAGCATTCTTATTTTGTTTTCTTGTATAGGATGTCAAAGACATATGGTATCTTGACAGCGGATGTTCAAGACATATGACTGGAGATAAATCTCTTCTAACTCATTTCAAGGAAGAAAGAGGACATTCCGTTACCTTCGGTGGAAATGGAAAAAGAATATACCAAAGGTTTTGGTATATTAACAAATAGTGCAATAACTTTCAAACACGTTGCATACGTTGAAGGACTGAAGCACAATCTTCTTAGCATCAGTCAACTGTGTGATAAAGATTATATAGTTAAATTCTCAAAGAATTCATGTCATGTTCTTGACAAAGATGATAAGGTTGCTCTAACCGGTTCTCGTCTAGAGAATGTATACATCAACAACATGAATTCTTCTCTCACCGAGAATAGTTGTTTCTTCTCCAAAGCCTCATCAGATATTAACTGGTTATGGCACAAATAGCTATCTCATCTCAACTTCAAGACACTTAGTGAGCTGTCAAGAAATGATCTTGTCACTGGTCTTCCAAAACACTCATTTGTAAAGGAATCTCTTTGCTCAGCTTGTGAAAAAGGAAAACATACAAGAGCTAGCTTCAAGTCGAAGCAAATCTCTTCAGTTACTGCGCCTCTTCAGCTATTGCATATGGATCTCTTTGGTCCAGTCAACGTGCAATCCCTATGGAAAGAAGTTCACACTTGTCATTGTTGATGAGTATGCCAGGTACACTTGGGTTTTCTTTCTCAGATCCAAAGATGAAGCACCTAAAGAAATTATTTCGTTCATCAAAAAGATAGAAGTACTAAACAATGTTAAAGTACGATCTATCAGAAGTGACCATGGTACTGAATTCAAAAACAGTACTATGGATAACTTCTTTGAGGACAAGAGAATCTTTCACAACTTTTCTTCAGTGAGAACTCCCCAACAGAATGGGGTCACTGAAAGACGAAATCGAACAATCATTGAGGCTGCTCAATCAATGCTTAGCGAATCCCATCTCCTTACTCAATTCTGGGCTGAAGCTGTCAACACCGCTTGTTTCACTCAAAACTGATCGCTGATCGTGAAAAGATCAAGAAGATAGCCAATGAACTCTTCCATGGACAAAAGCCTTCCATAAGCTTTCTTCATATATTTGGTTGTACTTGTTATATTCTCAACAATCGCGACCAACTTGGAAAGTTCGATCCCAAAGCTGATGAAGGAATCTTTCTTGGATATTCTTCTGTATCCAAAGCCTTCAGAGTATTAAACAAACGGAGATAGACAATAGAGGAATCTATTCATGTCACCTTTGACGAATCTCAGTCAGCTAATTCAAAACTCATCTTAAATGATGAGAATGAATTAGAAAACTGGATGTTCTCTTACTACGGACAACCTGAAGCTTCTTACAGTGCTCCTCTCAACACTGAATCTCCCGAAGTTGAAGATGATCCATTTATCATTCCAGTTACAGCTAGTCACTCCACCGCATCTTCTTTAGAGATCGCTGTAGTGCCCATTAGCTGTGTTCCTCCTTCTACTTCAAGCACGATCCATCAGTGAATGAAATGCCTTTAGTTTCTAAACCCGTTTCAGTCACTGAATATGAGGCTCCTTTGGCAATAGTCCCTATTGCTGAAGAAACTGCTGCTAAAGCCTCATCTTCCATACCTGAACTTGCCTATTCAGATGAAGCCCCTTTACCGGCTCATCGATGGACTAAAAGCCATCCAATTCATCAAATTCTTGGTGATCCAGATGCAGGTATCAAGAACGTCGTGGTCTAGGTATTATCTGTCTCTTCGTCTTTCTTTCTTTAGTTGAACCCAAGAAAATCAATGATGCTATCTCTGACCCTAGTTGGGTTCTTGCTATGCAAGGAGAGCTCATTGAGTTTGATAGGAACAAAGTCTGGTACCTTGTCCCACGTCCATCTGACAAATCAATGATAGGCACCAAATGGGTCTATCGCAACAAGTTGGATGAAGATGGTGTGGTAACCTGCAACAAGGCTCGACTTGTTGCTCAGGGTTATAGACAAGAATAAGGAATCGANAAGGAATCGACTATGATGAAACCTTCGCACCAGTGGCTAGACTCGAAGCAATTTGACTCTTTCTAACCTTTGCTGCCCATAGAGACTTCAAGGTCTTTCAGATGGATGTAAAGAGCGCTTTCCTTAAAGGAAAACTTCAAGAGGAAGTTTATGTTGAACAACCTCCAGGGTTTCTTGACTCTAAGTATCCAAACCACATCTATAGGTTGGATAAAGCTCTTTAGGAGTTCCCTTTCTTCTTTTCTCATCTCTGAGAAATTCTCTCGTGGAAAGATTGACCAGACCTTATTTCTTAGGAAACTTAAGGTCACATCATTCTCGTCCAAATTTATGTCGATGATATTATTTTTGGTTCCACTAATCCCTCTTTATGTTTTCGTTTCGCTGAACGCATGAAGAAATAATATCAGATGAGCATGATGGGAGAACTAACATTCTTTTTAGGTCTCCAGATCAAACAAACTGATAAAGGTATCTTTATCAACCAAAGTAAGTATGTTTGAGACATGATGAAGAAGTTTGATCTATCAAATATTTCATCTATGAAGACTCAAATGGCTCATCCACTCATTCTCAACAAGGATCTAAATGGAAAGTCTGTAAATGTTACTGTTTACAGAGGAATGATTGGCTCCCTGCTGTATCTCACAGCTAGCCGACCCGATATCATGTACTCCACTTGCTTATGTGCAATATATCAAGCTGAACCTAAGGAATCCCATCTGATTGTTATCAAACACATATTCAGATATCTTAAGGGAACTCCTAATATGGGTCTTTGGTAGCCTAAAGGTTCAGGTTTTGACCTTMTTGGTTATTCGGATAGTGATTTTGTAGGTTGCAAAATTGATAGAAAAAGCACCACTGGAGGCTGTCAGCTTCTAGGTGGAAAGTTGGTGAGCTGGACAAGCAAAAAGCAAAATTCAGTGTACACAACAACAGCTGAAGCTGAATATGTAGCCGTTGGTAGCTGTTGTGCCCAAATTCTTTGGATGAAAAATCAGCTGCTGGACTACGATCTTCAGTTTTCAAAGATTCCTATTTATTGTGATAGCACTAGTGCTATTGCGATTGCAAACAACCCTATACTTCACTCCAAGACCAAACATATCGAGATCCAATATCATTTTATCTGAGATCATGTTATGAATGGTGATATTCAACTTCACTTCGTTCCATCTGAGTATCAACTCGCTGACCTTTTCACCAAGCCTCTTGATGAGACAAGATTTAATATCTTGATCAACGAATTAGGTATGTTGAACACTGAAGATTAATCTTCAGCTATTAAACATCACTCAGTAAGTGAAATGATTCAGTGATCTATCTCTAACATTGAACTTTTGAGTAAATATATCTATTCTCTCATAGGTATGATTACTCTTCTCTTTTCTAAAACTTAAAATCTTCACTGAAGCTTTCTCATCTTTAGTAATAAATGTTTTAAAAGGTGGTCTCTGTGATTCTTGACACTAACCACATCTTTAAGTGTATCTTTATACTTTTCTTAAAATTCAAAACGATCACTGAATCTAATCTTATCAGTGATTAAAACGTTTTTTAAATGCTAGTTTCAGTGACTCTCTTGTCACTGAATCTGATGTCTTAAAACCCTCACTGAATCCTTCTTTTCAGTGATAAAATGTTTTAAANATATTCAACTTCACTTCGTTCCATCTGAGTATCAACTCGCTGACCTTTTCACCAAGCCTCTTGATGAGACAAGATTTAATATCTTGATCAACGAATTAGGTATGTTGAACACTGAAGATTAATCTTCAGCTATTAAACATCACTCAGTAAGTGAAATGATTCAGTGATCTATCTCTAACATTGAACTTTTGAGTAAATATATCTATTCTCTCATAGGTATGATTACTCTTCTCTTTTCTAAAACTTAAAATCTTCACTGAAGCTTTCTCATCTTTAGTAATAAATGTTTTAAAAGGTGGTCTCTGTGATTCTTGACACTAACCACATCTTTAAGTGTATCTTTATACTTTTCTTAAAATTCAAAACGATCACTGAATCTAATCTTATCAGTGATTAAAACGTTTTTTAAATGCTAGTTTCAGTGACTCTCTTGTCACTGAATCTGATGTCTTAAAACCCTCACTGAATCCTTCTTTTCAGTGATAAAATGTTTTAAATGGTCTTATCAGTGTTTCCTTAGACACTGTATGACTCTTCGTTTTCTTAAAAACTATTTGTTTTTAAAAGAAAATAGTTAATGAACTGTCTTTATGACGACATTCTCTATTTACTATGCGCGACGCTTTGAGACAYGCAAAAGGTTYTGTCATTAYGCWACCTCATTTAATGCCATCCAATCATGGATGAGAACGTGGTATCTTTTTCATCATGACCACTTTCCCGAACCGTCGTCTTTTCTCTCTCTCATATTATTTCTCTCTCCTCCTACCTATAAATATGAGACTTCTTCTTAACTTTTCTCTTTACGCTTACAAAATTCTTACTCGAAACTCTGCAAGAATTTTCCCAAAGCAAGAACTCTCAAAAACCTTATAAGCTCTTTCGACCTCTTCTCTTCTTCATCTAAGGTCGATATCTTCTCTATTCTTTATCTACTATTATAAGAAACATTTAATCTATTTTAAGAATCTTGTTCTCTTAAATACATTAAACAATATAGGTTTTTAATCATTTCTGTCATGGTTATAATCTTGTTTCTTGATACACATTTCTCTTGATAAACCCTAATCTTTTAAGTTTTTTTCAAAAGAAGTTCTTACTTGTTCAAAAACGTTTTCTATACTCATAACCACAAACTCTTGGTTTATTTATAACAAACATGTTTGCTTTACTTCTTATTGATACCAACAGATGGCTGCCAAGAATGTCACCTTCTCCATTAACGGGATCTCCATCAAGGCCAACAACCACATTGCCTTGTTGGATATACATTCCTCCAAGGCGTATTACCAAGATGCGGCTCACTTTCTCAAACAGTCATCCTTGGGCTACGCACTCAACCATGAGCCCATCATGGTGAAAGAACTCCTTCAGCAGTTCTGGCTCACTGCTGAGGTTGTCGAAGTCAAAGATAAGACTAGACGCCAGGTGGAGCAGATCAACTTCACTTTCAATCGCATAGTGAACTTTGGTGTTTCCACACTCCGGTCGGCTCTCCGTCTTCCCAAGGGCCCCTTCGACAGCGAACCTTCTATCGCCGAGATCATCTAGCTTCTCGACGCCATTGGCTACCAGTGGCCAATGAAGAAGGACTCCAACGCCCCTCTGAAGTCCTGAACGAAGATTGAGAAGAACAGGATGTTAGCTATCTGGCAATATCTATTTTTTCATGTCATTTAGTGCATGGGTGGAAAAACTGGAGGTCAGGATCAGGCCTCTAGGATCGCCTTAACCATAGGCGTATCTGCGATTCAGCGTCGCAATATAAATTATGTTGCGGTCATTTTCAAGGACCTGGTGCTTAAGCTGAACAAGCGCCAACGAGAAAAGGTGGTGCCTTACACCAGGTTTCTTTCAATGGTGTTTGCCAAGATCTTTACCCCAAAGAAGGAAACCTTCAGGTTTTCAAGCTTGGATCCAGGATTCTGGATCATAAGCTGAGGGACAGTGATGTGGCACTAACTTCTATTGTGTCCATCACTACCTCTAAGTTGAATCTTGACTTGCCAGATAAGGGTCCATATACACCCAACTCTGTGCATTTTAAACCTGAATTAAGAGTTATATTTCTTGACTATGAAGGTGAAGTCAGATTTCAGAGAATGTCAGAGCTACATCTATGTCCAATGGGTCATCTGGTTTACCTCTTGCTCTGGATAGATGATAGCATGCCTGGAAAAGTCGTAGATCTAAAGATACGAAGGGGATTTCTACATCGAAGAAACCTTGGTGAAGATGTACCTGGTTACATAGATCTAAGTGTTCTAGAATAGTTTCTCTTTGTAACAACAATCCACTTTTCCTTGTAACTTCTTGTACTATGTCTACTTTCAATAATTGTACTTATAATCTGTAAGCACTAGACATGTACTATAATACTTGTAATATTTCCCATGATTAATAAAATGAGTATTCCATGTACTTCACTAAAAAAGATCCCTAAAAAAAGTAATAGGGACACAAGTCTATGAGTTTCAGTGTTACTTTTCGCATTCACTAACAATCTATAAGTCAGTGAATAAGCTTTCAGTTTCAGTTTCCGTACTTGTAATTTTCTTAGATATAACTTAAGGAAAATTCTCAAGCTGAGACTGACTAACTGAAAAAGATCCCAAAATAGTAAAAAGGGACATGTACTTTATATGTAACTTTTCGTTACTATTATTTGATAAGATAACTTTCTTTATGGTATCTTGTTATCATCAAATAGGGGGAGATTTTGTTGATCCTCTCTCTCAGTGGTTTGATGATAATTTCTTTTCACTTATACGTTGTATTTATGTTTCTGTCTTTTCAGTTCCAGCGATCTTCACTAAGTATGTTCAGTGATCGCTGAAGAACTTGCATTGTAAATCTATCTGAGACAACAATACTTCAAGAAGACAACACTCACACCAAAGAACCTTCAGCAAACGTCGAAGACTGAAACTGAAGATTAGAGAATGGCGATTTAACCCTACCATATTGCATTAAATGAAGATTTAATGCACTGGGTATAAATAGAAGTGTTTCTTCTCCATGCAGAGTGCGCGCAACTCACTCTCTAACCCTAATTCTTACTTCAAGCATTTTCTAGCTTAAGTACAGGATCTTCTCTACAACATTTCTTTTCTTGTATTTGCTAAGACTTAGTGTGTAACTAAAGATTGTTTAGATAAGTTTTTATCACCTTATCTTTCTGCAAACAATCTCGTAAAATCTGTATTGATCGTCTTTATCAACATATATTTTAATTCAGAAAATATTGTATTTGTAGTCATCCCCCTCCCCCTTCTACAAACTGTTTTACTATTCTTGTAGACCCTCAAGGGACCAACATATTCTCCGAGGTGCATTTAATGCAATAGGTATAAATAGCTTAGAAGACTCTTCTTGGCAGCTACACCTTCTTCTTACTCAAAACTCTCTTCTCTGTTGTTCTTATCTTCTTGTGCAAACCTGCTTATGGACTTTCAAAGATTGTTTAGATTATGTTTTCTTACCTTATCTTATTCGGCAATAATCTGTAAATATTGTATTGATCTTCTTACATCAATAAATGAGTTTTAGATGTGAAATTTGTGTGTTTGTATTTAGTCCCCCATCTATAAACTGTTATACCTTTAAACTATTGTAGAATCCTTATTGGGAATAAGTCCTGAACTGATATATTCAGAATTGAAAACAATGAAGTACAAGTTTTAAATTGAAGTGTTTAGAAGCTAAAACACTGAAATCCGAGTTCTAGATTGATTTATCTAGAAGTTTATTGTATAGAGCAGTGTTTCTAATTTTTTTAATTCTCTCATAGCTATTCTCTATAATGCCCATGACAACAAACAACTACCCCCAAAAATGGTTTTCTTTCCAAATCTTCACAATTTAGCAGAGATAACTTTGCACTCTTGAAAAATCGTATGTCTCTATTTCTTGAACGCCTAGATCCTGAAATCTCTTACTAATGGACCCTATGTTCCTTCTGTGACCATCAAAGATGTTATTGCTACTTGTTATTCCTAGAAAGATTAATCACATAATGAATTCAAGATAAATGGTAGAAACAGTAAGAATATTAAGATGAACACAAAGAGAGAATCTTCAAATGATTTTCGTATTAGCTTCAAGTACCAAATGATTATAGAAGTGATTTGCTACTGAATACAAAGAAAGAAAAGACTATATATACTAACTAAGTACAAAGACAAAAATTACAAAGAGAAATACAAATGAGAAACTTAATCTTGAATACAACATTAAGCACACTGACTTGAACCCAACATTTCCCCCCTTCAGATTCAAGCTCGAGACACAATAAATTTTGATTTTTGAAAGCCCAAATTTGTCTCACATATTCTAATTACATTCCGATATTGAATATTCTCATCAAGAAACTCCAGAGCACTGATCAGTAGGAACCTTTCTCTCAGACTTAACTTGTCAGATCCTGAAGCTTTATAAAGTTGAGCCTTTCTGCTTTCAAGTTTCTTTCTCACAATCTTTATTGTTCCATCACAATACTTATTTACTTCACTGAATTTCAAAAACATTTTATCTTTCTCGGAGTTCTCATAGATCACTCCAAACTCTGGATCTTCTAGAATCATAAACAGAGGATAGCCATTGATGTCTTCTAGATCTTGATTAGGCATCTTCAGATTGACGTTCCTCTGATTTATTTCATATCCCATTTGCACATCAATTACAGAAGAAAGCTTGCTTTGACATCTAAAAAATCACTTAATGACCTCAATACCTCTGACGACTCCTTCTAATCTAATAGTTTGGTTTCTATCTCATGATACATATGGTCCAAGTCTTCTAAATAAAGATTAGAGAAATCAGCTTCACCAAAATACCAAATCTTTCCATCTTGCCTTTTGCTCGTGGGTTATTCAACCTTAGATTTCAACACAAAAATAGAACTCGGCGCAAGTATACACCTCGAACTACTGTCGTCTCGTAACAAGTAATAATGGTAAAGTACCAGATATCGTTACCACAGAGATAACTTGTAAAGTTATTTCAAAAGTCCAGTTTATAAAAACTAGTTTCAGATGGCGAATCGAGGGATTTGATTTATCTAAAATTGGGTGGTTTAATTAACACTAAGAAAATATCAATCTTAAAAAGAAGCACAGGGTGCAACAGTTGATTAAGACTTTAAACAAATGATTCAGTAAAAAGGTGACATAGCATTCCTGTCATAATTATCTAAAATCAATAAATGATTTTATATAACTATGACAGTATCAACTATCGGGTCAGATGGCCTCCCAAGAGCACAGACCGGTCAACGTCTATCGATACGATATCATTTATGTTAGACGTCGTGAATCCTAGCATATCACAGTGTTACCATCCTACACCGTAGGAGTATAGCGTTTGTCAGACACTAAAGCTATTTATAGCCTTCTCCTATTACCTCAGGTTTTDAAAGTCAATACATTTTTATACACAAAATTAGTTGTCAATTAATTTTAATGTAATCATCAAATGAAATATTAAGCACCTGAAATAAATAGTACACTATAATGC
>NW_020201395.1:0-1727 GCF_001531365.2 Cynara cardunculus var. scolymus
TAAATATAATCGTATGGATCTTCCTCAAATGTGTCATTTCGGTTTGATGAGTTGACAATGACCTCAGTAGAGGTTTCTACATCTAGGACATTTGAATGTAAAAATATGGTTAACATTTAAGAACTAAACCTATGTAAAAATATAATTATCATTAAAGACCTATATCTATGAATACAAGAATGTAAAAAAATAAATTAAATAATAAAAACAAAACTATAAATGTTCTGATGGAAAAAAAATTGCATCATATATGAAGCGACGATAATGAAAATTGATGCTTGAATATACATAATAAAGATATGGATTTTACCTGTAACATCCATAACTTCATTGTTCTCTATGGTAGTTGTCAATGTTTCAATGCTTGTATGTGGGTTACCACTTGTTGCTGTTATGTTGTTTTCCTTACATCGTAGATAATAATTTCTATTATAAGTTCTCCTTCTTTCAGCAAGGGCTACTGCACTAACTGGTGTTGCATCCACTGCAGCTAAATTGGTGACAGGTGTTGCACTAACTGGTATGGTGTCCGTTGCATTGCAATTGGTGACATGTGTTGTAGATTGACTATTTCCTTCGCCGATTGCTAATTTTCGCCTTTTGTTAATATCCTTTTGCCGTACATAATAGTCTCGATTGTATTGTTTTCGTTTTTCTGTAAGAATATGATTTTCCGTGAAAGGTATATTATAAAAGACAAATAATATAAAGGTAGTCCCATTTCTATATACTACACTTACCTTTTTTCAAATCTAGATCAACTTGTGTAACAACACCATTGTCACTTTCATCGTCTACATCCTCATTAACAATCCTCATTTTACACTGAAAAAATACATAAAATGAATAAAAAATAATTTCTGGTTTATCATTATTCGTTGTTTGGATGTTAAAAAATTATCATTATCATCATCAAATGCAATCACACCAAATACCAAATATCATCACCAAATGTAAACATAYYAAATACTATAAAGGTCATTACCAAAAGTTTATAACTAAATGTTATGGTAACAAAAAACGAATAAAACATGATAATAGTCTTGATTTCCACATATTTTTATATTTGATGATAGCAATCTAATGTTATCCGCTTCTGGCATCTGTGGTTCGAACTCAATCTTGGTTAACTCCGTAGAACTCAAAATGTTCACTGAAAATTATATAAATAATATAAATTATTAGATTCATTAATTTTAAATAACGGTGCACAGAAAAGATTATATAGAAATTAACTTATAACGTACTTGACTTCTTATGGATAAGTTTAAGTCGAGATGCATATATTATAGATTTATCTTTGATTGCACGAGCGATCCTTACAGGACGTGTACGTGAGTGTCAATCAAATTCATCTTTATTATATACCCCATGTTCATAAAATGAATGCATTTAAAATTTGTAATAATATGTTAAAATTTGTGTGGCTGTGTATGTGTGTGTGTGTGTGTTGTTTAGAAAATTTTATATGCTTACGTTGCATCTTGTAGAAAAAGTTCACATGAACCAATTCGAAATAAATGTTTATGACGTACATATGTTACTCGTCCTCCCGCGATGATTTTTCCAACAATATCTGAACAATATTATTCATATGCTTAAAAAAATAAACAAAAATTATGGTTTAACAAAAAAAATAAAATAAAATTTGTAATTTTAATTAATAGTTTAGATGTACCAATAAGTATTTTCTTAGTGGTCTTATCCTCCGCAACAGTTTTAATTGA
>NW_020201395.1:2932-10995 GCF_001531365.2 Cynara cardunculus var. scolymus
AAGAGGTGCACTCATTTACAGTGGTTTTAGGGTTGACTCAATATTTTAGTAACCAGCCCCTTATTTACAACACATAACTGTTAGGGACTGATGTTATATCTTATTTTATTAAACTCCCAATTTGATATCCAAAGGCCCTACTTTAATCCTTGCATCATTAAGCATGCTTAGACTACCTTCTTTTTGGTTAATACCTAGCTCTAAATTAAAACTCTGCAAGGTCTACCATTGTGCAAGTAGCTACTTGCAATTAATATGATAGTAACCATAAACACCACCTTGTAGGTCTACCTAGACTGTTTATGTTTCTATGTGTATGTATAAGATGAAATGGCAGCAACATATGGTTATGTGAACGAGGACAGTGCAGGTTCAAGTTTAAAGCAAGTTAAAATAAAAGAAAGGGTGATTAAAGTACAATACACAACACACACACACACAACAATATGCAGCTATTTAACAGTCCATTTAAGTAGTCATTATCCTCAAGATGTGTTTATACCTGATGAAGAAACAGCTGCTGTTGAAACTGTAAGCACACAAACACAACCCGCTGCTATTGAAACTGTAAGAGCACTAACACAACCAGCTGCTGTTGAAACTTTAAGCACACAAAACTGAAAAGTTTTCAGGAGCATTTACATGAATTAAATGAGTTTTGTTCATTCTACTGATATGAATGTAATAAAAAAACAGCAGGCACACCATTGCCCTTCCATGTTATTTTAGTAGTTTAAGGTATCCTGAATTTCACTCCATCAAGAAAAAAACTAAAATTTGATCGTGTATCTAATTGTAATTTATAGGGACTGATGTTATATCTTATTTTAAAGCAAGTTAAAATAAAAGAAAGGGTGATTAAAGTACAATACACAACACACACACAACAATATGCAGCTATTTAACAATTAACAGCAATAGGAAACACCAAAATCAATAGAAACAGCAAGGTGTTTGGGTTTATATAAACAACAAACAACAAACCTAAATTAAATTCTATCAAACAGCAACAGCAATAGAAACAACAACCTACTCGAGTTTTATGCTAAACATGTGATCAAACAGCAACAACAACTATAAAATAGCAAATACGGCAACCTAATCGATGTTTATGCTAACTATAACAACAAATACAGTTAAGACAGATACAATCGCATTTGGTAAAACAACTTCTGAACACAGCCATATTTCTAAGTGACATTTGAGAAGTTGAAAATCTTTGTTTACAGACAATTATATACAGACCTGCACACATCTCCAATTCTTCCTGCTGTGATTCAGACAAATACCCAAGAAACATAATAAATAAATACTTAGTTGGGTTCTGCACATTTTCTGTGTAGAGTTTGCATATTCTGTGATTGTTGGAGGTTTCTAATGAAGAAAGCATCTAGCTTTGTTTGTTTCCCAGAACTGGAATAGAAACAAAGAAAGCAGTGGTGGTGGAGAAAAAATGTCTACTAAGGTTATGTACAGCCAAAGAGAAGAAGATGAATAAGAGATACAGAAGCAATTAGATCTTTATGCGAATTGGGTTTTCTTTCAAGGATTTTTTTCATGCTCTGTAGTTCTCAGTTGATGTAAAAGAACTTGGGAAAAACTTTTATGATATTTGGTTGCGAATTTTGATTCTGTAGTTCATACCTATGACTTTCTGGAGTCGAAATTGATGCTGAATGATTTCATCCAGCATTTCTTGAATCTGTACTATCTGCTAACATAGAGTTGAATCTTGGACTGTTTGATCTCAAAAGTCAAAGTTTCATGGACTGAATTCTTCTGGTTTATCCTGTTAACCAAGATTGGGTTTCTTTGATCTTCTGATTTTCATTATATTCAGTTCTACACTGATTTGTTGCATTTCTGTGTGAAACCTTCATGTTCTTTATGTTACCGAAACTTTTGATCATGACAGTCTAATTTACTCCATTTTGCAGCCAATATTTTTTCAATCTTGAAAGGAAGAAGAAGCATTTCCAATCTTTTCTGATGGCCGTGAAGATAAATGGATTCATTGAAGGCACACAACCCGAAGAACTGCTGAAGTTACTGCTGTCACTTGCTTCAAACTGGGGTGATGTTTTCGACACAAACAAATTGAAAGTCGTTCATCTAAGTGGTGCCATGACTAATGTGGTTTACCGAATCACTTGGCCACGGAACACCACTGGAAATGATGAACGGACAGTGTTAGTTCGGATTTATGGGGAAGGCTCTGACATTTTCTTTGATCGGGAAGAAGAAATCCGGACTTTCGAATCCATTTCGACCCATGGGCATGGCCCTCGCCTTCTCAGCCAGTTTCCTCAAGGCCGGGTGGAGGAGTTCATTCATGCTAAGGTAAAACTCTAAAGGGTCTGAAAGATCAAGATGAAGTAACCAAACTGCATAGAAAGCAATGTAAATATACCTATGCACACTGAAAGTTCCAATGCATATACTAATTACTTTTCCATTTGTTAAACGTACTCTAATGATGACTTAAGAAARCTGATTCCTTTTCATGGGTTTCAGACATTATCAGCTTGTGATCTTCGTGATCCTGAGATATCTACACTAATTGCTGCCAAAATGAGGGAATTTCATAACCTCAATATGCCTGGCACCAGGAATGTGTTGTTATGGCCAAGAATGAGGTATTTCTTCWWTCTTGATGTAAACAAATTGCAAAATTTAATAATAGTATTATTGATGTTATCTGTTTAGGGATTTACAATCTGTTTTTGTAACCAGAAAGTGGTTGATCANTACGAAGTCACATGTCTTTGTACATACCTTGTCAATTGAAAGAGAACAAACCACACCGTAAAAGCAAGGTATTGACGATGATACACCTTTTGTCACATGTAAAATACACATTAATATAAGAGAAAGAACCRAGAAGAAATACATAGATTGGGGAGTGAATAACACAATCCTAACCTTTTTGCAACCAACAGCAAGCAGATCGAGCAGTACAGATTGGTCACTTCCCTTGGTCCTAGTGAATAAAGCAATGCCTTTTTCTTGCTATAAAATTTCAGTTGGTGGAATTTTTGAGGTAAATAATTAGTTATCTTGTAAACTACATAGTTTTGTGGCCAAGCATGCAGAACCATCTGTCTAGCACCCCCCCTGGGGCTAACCCAAGTGAAGATTCAAATAAATAATTTTCTGAAAAAATATTAGTCGTACCTTTGGGCTGTTGGCTTTCCAGGTGAGTTGCAACCGCCTAAATCATCCGAGTTAGTCCAAACTGATATGATTCTAATAAAAAAACAGCAGGCACAAAATCTCAGAAAATAAAATCATATATTGAATTGGACTGCTTCCTGCCTTGCTGTAAGAGGTGCACTCATTTACAGTGGTTTTAGGGTTGACTCAATATTTTAGTAACCAACCCCTTATTTACAACACATAACTGTTAGGTTGCTGCTTTGGCACACACACACACTGTGCACACAACAATAGTTATACAGGAGCAAAGACCAACAGTTATATAGTTATACAGGGCTAATGTAAATCCTCATACATATCTATCTATATCTATATCTATATCTATATCTATACACACACAGAGCAGCGCTATTCAGTCTTGGACTTATCCCTGCTCTATCCAAAACCAAGGATTAAATACAGTTAACATAATGGGTTTAATAAACTAAGGACTTAGCCCTATTCAATCTTGGATTTAACCCTGCTCTGTCCAAAACCAAGGATGAAAAACAGAATGCAGTCTCATTTACAATTGTCTGTTTCAGTATTTGTTTGACAGTGTTGCTTAATCGTATTGGTGAGGTTCTTTGTGCTCCTTTGTATACTTACACTTGCACTGCCCCTGTTCTAGTTGATATTGTAAAGGATACTTACAAAGCGGCAATCTGTTTACATGACTGTGTGCACAGTAAACTATTGCATTACTATGTGTAGTTATACTTTTTTTCCTGTTAAAAAGCATAAATCTCATATTCATTGATATTGTAAAAGAATCTTATTACCTGCAAACTGTGCAGCTAATAAAAAACTACTGATATGATTGTAATAAAAAAATAGCAGGTGACATGTATCTAATTGTAATTTATAGGGACTGATGTTATATCTTATTTTATTGAGCTCCCAATTTGATATCCAAAGGCCCTACTTTAATACTTGCATCATTAAGTATGCTTAGACTACCTTCTTTTTGGTCAATACCTAGCTCTAAATTAAAACTCTGCAAGGTCTACCATTGTGCAAGTAGCTACTTGCAATTAATATGATAGTAACCATAAACACCACCTTCTAGGTCTACCTAGACTGTTTCTGTTTCTATGTGTATGTATAAGATGAAATGGCAGCAACATATGGTTATGTGAACGGGGACAGTGCAGGTTCAAGTTTAAAGCAAGTTAAAATAAAAGAAAGGGTGATTAAAGTACAATACACAACACACACACACAAAAGAATATGCAGCTATTTAACAGTCCATTTAAGTAGTCATTATCCTCAAGATGTGTTTATACCTGATGAAGAAACAGCTGCTGTTGAAACTGTAAGCACACAAACACAACCCGCTGCTATTGAAACTGTAAGAGCACTAACACAACCAGCTGCTGTTGAAACTTTAAGCACACAAAACTGAAAAGTTTTCAGGAGCATTTACATGAATTAAATGGGTTTTGTTCATTCTACTGATATGAATGTAATAAAAAAACAGCAGGCACACCATTGCCCTTCCATGTTATTTCAGTAGTTTAAGGTATCCTGAATTTCACTCCAACTAAAATTTGATCGTGTATCTAATTGTAATTTATAGGGACTGATGTTATATCTTATTTTAAAGCAAGTTAAAATAAAAGAAAGGGTGATTAAAGTACAATACACAACACACACACAACAATATGCATCTATTTAACAGTCCATTTAAGTAGTCATTATCCTCAAGATGTGTTTATACCTGATGAAGAAACAATTGCTGTTGAAAAATTCAGAGTCCCCCTCTCCCAACAAAAAGGAAAAAGGAAAAAAGTATAACCATGCTACATATTCTAAGTTGGTTGTACCTCTTAATTTGACATGTTATAGAGGGAAACCATAGATTCACAGGTAGTTACTGCGTTGTGCATTTGTGTTTTGCTGATTGAAAAAATAGTAAGCTCGATGTCTTGAGTTTTCATATCTGAGTATATTTAGTTGATGGTATGGCACGACAKWTACTTTTTGGAAGAATATGTGAACTTACACCTGCACTGCCCCTGTTCTAGTTGATATTGTAAAGGATACTTACAAAGCAGCAATCTGTTTACATGACTGTGTGCACAGTAAACTATTGCATTACTATGTGTAGTTATATTTTTTTTCCTGTTAAAAAGCATAAATCTCATATTCATTGATGGTGTAAAGGAATCTTGTTACCTGCAAACTGTGCAGCTAATTTGTCCATGAGGAATTGAGATTGAAATTCATTAATGAACCCAGTGTCCTAAACGTTGTATGTATACTCTGTCTGACAAAGACTATCAACCTGACAACCATAAGGATAACTACTTCTAACCRAAAATAACAACTTGCTAACTACTCTATACATAATCACACAAATACCTCTGTACACTATGACCTGTAATAGTCTGCATGTTTGAGCATGCCACTAAATGGTTGCAATATGGAAATATTCACATTTAAGTAAAACAGAGAACCATGTTAGAATATGGAACCTGGTTTTTGACTATGCACCTGGGAACAAATCATGTCATAAAATTGGTTGTATGATAGTTATCTACAGTATGGGTTGTACAAAAAGCACGAGACACCATTGCATTCATGTACCACTAATTTCACAATTTGAATAAATAAGAGTACTGTTTAGGGCCGATGAAAGCGTTAAGAAGTTGGGTTTAGGGATGGCTTTAATGAGTTGTACCATTGGCAATAGATGTTGTTTTTAAGAGTTTAAGAGTTTTAGCCAAATGCATTATAAGATAGTAAGTATAGATATAGATAAGGTCTTAACACCCTGAGGATGAACTACGCGCTGTTTAATAATTGTTGAATAAACCCAAATGGAACCAACTATTTAACCAAGTGTTTTAAACACAAAACAGTAGCTATTATAGCTATATATTGAACCAATCATTGAACCAACAACAATTAACAGCTATAGGAAACACCAAAATCAATAGAAACAACAAGGTGTTTGGGTTTATATAAACAGCAAACAGCAAACCTAAAATAAATTCTATCAAACAGCAACAGCGATAGAAACAACAACCTACTTGAGGTTTATGCTAAACATGTGATCAAACAGCAACAACAACTATAAAATAGCAAATACGGCAACCTAATCGATGTTTATGCTAACTATAACAACAAATACAGTTAAGACAGATACAGTTGCATTTGGTAAAACAACTTCTGAACACATCCATATTTCTAAGTGACATTTGAGAAGTTGAAAATCTTTGTTTACAGACAATTAAATACAGACCTGCACACATCTCCAAACTATATATTTAAGTAACTTAACTCGGTTTACCTTTAACTTTTTTGAAACTCAAATTGCCAAATACCCAACTGTCAAAATTTATATCTTGGATAACAAATGCAAAGCAATGCAAATAGAAGGTACCAGGGACAGTCATGTAGAAGCAGTGCAAACAGAAGGTCATATAGTTGTAAGTAGTGTAAAGAGAAATATGGACTTAAATATGAACCTATAAACTGCAATCTTTTACGGTCGCTGCGATTACGAACGAAAAAAACAAAGAGATTGTGAAGAACATGTCAAATATATATATATATATATATATGCATCTCAGTCAAATGGAAAAATCTCTCGAGTACCAAAATAAAAACAAAGAGATTGTGAAGCCACAAGATATAATTTCAAAAAAAAATGAGTTAAAAACGATCGACATGAAGTTAATGCACATGTTCAGTTTAACGAATTAGATCAAGTAATACAAGTAATCGTTCACACAAATTAGATCTCACCTTCAGCAACTTTGCTTATATGTTTTTGATCTCCACACTCGACACAGACGTATGGCTTATTAACAGCCGATGTACCGAAACACACTAAGCAACCTGAAAACAGACCAAAGAGCAATTAGCCTGACGATATATGGGTGAGGGTTACGAGCAGAGCTTTGAAGTAATACAAGTAATCGTTCACACAAATTAGATCTCACCTTCAGCAACTTTGTTTATACGTTTTTTATCTTTATACTCGATACAGACGTATGGCTTATTAACAGCCGATGTACCGAATTGGATTAGATCAAATCTTGAGCCGATTTCATCGAATTGGATTAGGGTTGTGAAAAAAATGGGATTGGGATTCAAACGATTTCATCGATTGGGATGCATTAGGGTTGCGTAAGAATGGGATTGGGAAATAGGGGCGAAAAAATGGGCGATTTCAGGGTTGTGATACGCGGGATTGGGTTGGGATTCAAACGATTTCATCGATTGGGATGGATTAGGGTTGCGTAAGAATGGGATTGGGAAATAGGGGCCAAAAAATGGGCGATTTCAGGGTTGCGATACGCGGGATTGGGTTTAGGAAGGGGGTGGTTAGATAGTATGCTTTAGTAGGTTGTACTTAAAGCAACAGAAGTTGTTTTTAAGAGTTTAAGAGTTTGAGCCAAATGCATTATAAGATAGTATATATATATATATATATATATATATAGTGGAAGTATACTTATTTACTTTATTTATTTAGTTTGTTTCAATCTTGACATTTTATCAAAAAAATGGGTGTATGTGATTAGTTTGTAAGGTTTGTATGAAATGGATGGTTTGCAAAGTAAACTCTTCCCCTCTCTCTCTTTATATATATATATATATATATATATATAGGGTTGGGTTCACGTGAGACCAGCCTGTTTTCGTGAGATCCGTGAGATCAGCATTTTACACATAAACTTCACAGCAAAAACACTGTGAATGTTTAAAAAAAGTCGAACCTTCACAGCAAAAACACTATGAAGGTTTTAAAAAGTCACCTTCACAGCATTTTTGCTGTGAAGTTTACGTGTAAAATGCTGGTCTCACGGGTCTCACGAAAACATGCTGGTCTCACATGATCCCAAGTCTCTCTCTCT
>NW_020201395.1:12175-26662 GCF_001531365.2 Cynara cardunculus var. scolymus
GACTTATTTAACATATTTTGGAATGTCCAAGGACTTATTTGTTCCAAAAAATTGTCCAATGACTTATTTAACATGTTTTGGAATGTCCAAGGACTTATTTGTTCCAAAAAATTATCCAAGGACTTATTTAACATGTTTTGGAATGTCCAAGGACTTATTTGTTCCAAAAAAAAGTTCAAGAACTTAATCATTCCAAACAAGAAAGTCCATTGGTTTTTATTGTACTTTTCCCATTCCCAAATAGACCATAATTATCATGCAAAAAAGCACGTGCAAGAAAACTCAGATGGTTTTTCTATCATTTCTCCCCTAAATTTCTCACACTAAAAACCGCCATTGACGATAACTTCCGTATAATTCGTACTCAAAAAACTCGGGGAAAATGAGCGATAGCAGTGAAGAGAACAATAACATACCTATCGCACAAATTATACATATTGATAAGTGTTTGGTTCACATAATGGAATTTAGTGGAATTGGAATCCATCAAAGGAGTTTGACTTTGAAGGAATTAGAATGGAATTTGACCACGTATTTGTTTGGTAGGGAATGAAATGGAATTTCTCAAAAGAACTGAAATCTCTATGTTTGTTTGGCGGAATGGTGGGGTTTGGAAACTGTAAAGATGACAGTAGTGGCATGATGGTGTTGGCAAGTGTGAGGTGGGGTCGGTGGGTGGCAGTTGTGACGACAACGGTAGTGGCATGATGGTGGGTAAGTAGGCGTGAGGTGTGCGGGTAGGGGTAGGTGTTGAGGGTGTCGGGCGTGACAATGACAGTATTAGCATGGTCGTGATGGGGGAAGTGTTCAAAAAGGCGCGTCATCGCTATATGGCGCAAGACGTGTCTCCGCCGTTACGAAATGGCCCATAACGCTTTTGTAAGGCGTCGCTCACGCCATGGCACATGTTTTTTGTAAGACGTGATTTTTCTTCAAAAAGTTATTTTTTTATTTTTTATCTTTTGTGTTTTTACACTTTTAACTTTAAATTTCACATTTTTATAGATTTGACTAAGCACACGATTAACAGTTTCGCAGATCATAAACGTTACTGAGTCACGGTTAAAATGAAGTTGTAAAATTACTTTTCTAAGTTAGATTTTAAATATTTAATTAAAAACCTATTTTTATAATAATAATTTATATGATTTTTCTTCTTCAAATATGAATGTATAGTTTTTTAATATCATTATCCGATTACATAATATATAGAAACATATATCTATATATATAATTCTATATATGACATACAAATTTGCCGCCTTATGTCACGCCTTGAAAAATGTCGCGTCCTCATCGTAGCGTGTAAGGCTTGAGGCTTGAACTCGCCGCCACACCACGCCTCACGCCTTTTTGAACCTTGGGTGGGGTAGCGGTTAAGGGTGGCGAGTGTAACGATAGTAAAGTAGCGTGGTCGTGGTGGGGGTAGGGTGTGGTGGGTGGTGGTTGTGATGGTGAACTATAGTGGCGTGGTAGCGGTGGGGGTAGGGTGGGGTGGGGTAGGTCGTGGTGGTTAAATTGGACGCAAAAATAATTTTTGTCTTTTTAAAACCAAATTATAAAATATGTTACACTTGCCAAGGAATGGAATTCAATTCCTTCAATTTAGCCAATGAACGATCAAATCTTTCAACCGTGAAATTTGGTGGAATCCAATCAGTTCATTCCGTGAGCTAAACATCACCAAGGAATTTGGTCAAAGGAATTTGTCATTTCAATTCTATCAAATTCCTTCGGATTCCACAAACCAAACGGGCCCTTAGTGTTTTAATTCGAGGTTTATTGATTAAAAACAACAATTAATGATTGATGGGGAAAAGGAGAAGTCAACGAATGGGCAAAAGATCTTCATTAGAATAAAATCCTGAAGAATCATGAAAATCTGAAAGTAAGAAGTCGAAATCAAAAAAAGAATGAAGACAACAAACGACTCTACTGGTAAACCTCTGTTTATAAACTTAAATTTATGAGAAAACTTATTCTTTGAACTAGTTATATTTGATGAATAGATGTTTATCATTAGCAATAATAATATGAATAGAAGCATGCGTTCATATTGAATAGATTTTTTGTACTTAATAATATAATCTGAGGACACATGTATTCAAAATGATGATCAGAAACATTATTCATGAAAAACCTAACTAAAAAACAAAATATATCACAAATTATTCATAATAAAGATAAAATACAATAAGACTTGATATTAAGAATGAATATAAACGTTCTATTCAAAATCAATACAACAAAGAATATATCGTTTATGAATGATCTACTATACATCACCATTTATATATATCATTCAACATGAATAAAAAGTTATATTCAACATGAACAACACTTTCCATTTAGCGTTAACATGAAAAATGATTATCATGTATAAATATAAAAATGATATCTCTTCAGTTTGATGTATGATATAACATCCATAATGTATTTCACATATTATTCAGTTTTTATAAATGGTGATGTTGAGCATTAATTATCCCTTTAAATTTAGCCTGAAAAGAAAGATTTTACTGTAGAAAATCAACTTTTATTCAGAAAATTCATAACTAGCTTGATAGCTGATAGTTTCATTTTCCTAATAATGTGGATTTATTCACTCTTTGAATTTGTATTAAATAGCAAAAAGAAGAAAAGTTGAAGAAGAAGAAGAAGAATATTCAAGTAAAATAAAGATAAAGGCAGAAGCACAAGGTACAAAATATCATCCCTCCATTCAGCATGGCATGAGCATGAAAAAGAAAGTGATGATCATTTTGCAATAACATGGTTTTGTTCAGGATAAATAAAACAAATATATATATATATATATATATATATATATAGTTGATGGATGATATAACACCGATCATGAGTTTAGATCATATTCAAAATGAATAAAGGGTGTTATTCAACCTTAATAAAGGGTGATATTCAACATGAATATCACTTCAATCATGAATATCAAATTTTATTTAAAATGAATAAAATAAAAATGTGATGATCATTTTGGAGAGGAAGTGATGATCATTTTGGAATATCTCTTATTTATACTGAATAAAGCAAAATACATATGTTTTCAGATAATATTCAAAATAAATAATGGATGATATTTAGTATAAATGAAACATATATTTGGTTAACTTTTTGAATTTAAATTGAATAGCAAAGAAAAGATAGATTGAAGAAAAAAGATTTTTCAACAAAAAAAGAAACACAAAATGGAAGAGAAAGGTACAATTTATGAGTGATAATTTTGGCTATTGATTAAAATTAACAATTGCATAATATAATCATTATGTGGCGAATAAAAAAATATATGTATAGGAAAGAAGAAAAAGATTGAGAGGTTCAGAAGCTTAGACAACACCAACAAGACTAAAAAGAGTGAAAAGAAAGAAGGAAAAAGACTAAAAAAATGGAATAAAAAGGAAAAAAAGACAAGTGAAAGTGATGATTTTCAGACGTCAATAAATGTCAAATCAAAGAAGATTACTGAATCCAAGAAGAAACATTTTGAAGAAGGAGAAAGAAAAGGAAAGGGAAAAATCAATCTCAAACATAGGTCCCAATCAATAAGAACATCACCAAAGAACTTGGTAATAGAAAATGGAAAGCTGAGATTGCCACAAATTAACTGCATCAAAGAGATGGACTTCACAAGCAGGTTGGATATGAAAATTGATTCAATTCCCTCGAAGTTGGCACATTACATTGTAGACAACTTTGACACACAACACATGGTTATTAAAACAAAAAAAGGGCCAATTCAAGTTACAAATGGTTTAGTGAATCACATGCTAGGCCTGAGAAATGATGGAGTTGACATAAACAACCTTGAGACAAATATGGAATGGGATGGAATAGTGAAAAACTGGAGAGCACAGTTTGATAAACCGTTAATTCGCCCAACAGAGATTGTCAAAAATATACCTGAATCATATAGTGCATATTGGAATTTCAAATTGAACTTCACATTCTGTTTGTAAATACAATGGTAGAGACAATGAAGATGGGTACATGGAATCTTAACATTCTTTCACACCTTGGAAAAGATATGCAATTCAAAGATGTGATAACCGGTTTATGGAATAAAAAAGTTGAGGGTTGATTTTAAAATAAATTGAAAGTTGAGGGGTGAAATTTTATAAATGGGTTTAAAATATTATCACCCCCACCGCCTCTTATTAAATATACATATGTTATTGAGATACTCTGTTGCTACTTGGGTTTTGTTAAGAAAAGAAAGAAGAAAAAGTTGGTGAGTTTTTGGTGACTGGGTTCGAGCAAATAGAAACATAAGGAAGAAGAAACTAGTTTTGTGATTCTTAGCTGAAATTTGTTGCCGTTTAACATCTTCATCTCATTGTGATTTAAGGTGAGTTTTACTTTCAAAAACATCATTTGATTTGTTTTTGGTGAAGAAGCCATATGGTTTCGTACTTGGGATTTTGAATGTGTTATATGTTATTTTTAACATAATTTAGTGTTTTGATATGTTACTATCAACTGGTTGGAATAAGGGTGGTATAATCAGGAGGTGTATTTTGGGATAAGGGTGACATAATCAAAAGAGACGTATTTTGGGATAAGGGTGGCATAATCAGGAGAGACGTATACTGAGATAAGGGTGACCAAACCTTCTTATGTTAAAAATGGGATTTTGATCATGTGGAAATGCTATCGCATCTTCATGATACGATGAGTTTGATTTATCACATCAATATGATGTGTTGAGATGATGTTATCACATAAATGAGATGTGAGAAAGGCATTTATCACATCCTTGTGATGCGAGGAAGTTGGGTTATCGCATCCTTGAGGTGTGAAAAGTTGTGTTATCGCATCCTTGAGGTGCGAAAAGTTGGGTTATCGCATCTTTATGACGTGACAAGTGGTATTTATCGCATCTGCTTGGTGTGACAAAAGGTGTTTATCACATGTGTTGGATGGGATGAAATGGGTTATCACATCTATTTGATACGAGGAAATGGGTTATCTCATGCTTGTTATGTGAGCAATTGTGGTTTCATCTATATGATGCGACAAAGACATTTGTTTTAAATAAAACACTTTTATTTGTTATCAATACAAATATGGATTTTCTAAAAGTGTTTGGTGATTTTCACCCTATAATAGCAATCAAAATGGATTTCTCACTAGGCCTTATGGTCTAACCTTCATTTTGTTTTAAAAATGTGCATTATAGTTCGGGCACATGTGGAGAATAAGGGAAAGAGAAAGTTGTGAAAAAGTTATGATTGCTTTACATATATGAATTTTGGGAAGCTGTTATATACATGTACTTGAGAACTTGTTATATCTGCAAGTCATGTACTTGGTGTAAATGAAAAATTTGTAGCTACTTTTGTATGTAGCATTTTGGGACAAATGTGTATATTTGTATTTCATGTTAAATGAGATATGTGGTTTTATGCAAATATGGATTTGGGATGTTACGAAAGATATCAATTAGTGCAACTATATCATAGATTGTGCAAGGGAAAACAAGGATGTCTGGAATAGTGAATCAGATGCAAGTTTCTAAATAGGCCCAATCTCATTTTTGACGGTATGAATTCAACCTTGATATCTCTTTTTATTCATTATGAATATCACTTAAATCAACATCAATCTCAAAGTTACTTTTGCATAAATACATTACATTGTTCAATTCGACATGAATAATTTCATCATTCGATATGAATAAAACAACATATGCTTGTTAAATGATATAACATGAATTCAACATGAATACTTTCATTATTCAGGGTGAATAAAAAGCATATGATGATGATCATAAAATATAACATTTTCTAAATTACATATTTGTATATTACAAAATGCAACTTCTTTACCTTGATTCAACAAAATGCGAAGGAATTGACCATGATAAGGCGAGACCGACATTGAAAGGGTGGACAACTGAGAAGATGAAGCTAAGAGAGAAAAGGGAATTAAGTATTGGAGGATTTGGAAGAGGAGAAGTAAATGAAGAATATGTTGAAAAAGAATCAAATGAAGCAAGCGCTTGACAAAAGAAGACGACTAAAGTACTAAAATAAGATTACAATATGTATTTGTATTTGCATCATAGAATTTCCATTACTAATTAAACTCTATATGAAAAATAATCAACGATATTACTTTCAAATGCTTGATGAAGTATTGGAAGAACTAAATGCAAACCAGGCAGAATTAGAATACAGTTTCAAGCAAGTAATAAAGATGTATCCAGATGATCAATCCTTGCAAGATTGGATATCCAGTTGTGAGAAATCATTTCAATTCACGTTAGGAATGATTGAGAAGGATGGAGATGTTGTTGAGAAAGATGATGAAGATAATACGAATGAAGAGCATGTAGAAGCAATTGCTATAGAAGAAATAGAAAAAGAAGATGATCTTACAATGAATCAAATAGAAAAAAAGAACAAGGAGGTAGAAGACCATGTTGTTTCAATAGAAATTCAAAAAACGGATAATGTTGTAGTGGATGCAACAAGAGATGGCAATGAAGAAGGGGAAAAACAAGATGTTTTTTGGACTGATAAGACACAGTTTTGGAATGATGTAGGGGCATCAATGGAATTTGACAGTGCATTTCCTGTTGCTAGTGGGGAAGCAACAAATAAGGAAGTTATAATGCAAAAGAAGATGGATATTCAAACTACAAATATTATAGAGAATGTGCTTGGAGATATTCAACAAGATCACAATATGTTTGGTGAGGAGAATGTTGATAAAAATGTTGAGGTGATTGAGGAGAAACATGAAGAGGATGAGGAGAAAGTTGAGGGAGAAGAAGAGAAAGAGAAAAATGTTTCTTTGAAGGAGGAAAATAGAATAAGGAGGAAGTTGAGGAGAAATTTGAGGGAGGTGAAGGGAATGAGGAGAAAGAGGATGATGTTGCATTTTCAGATAGTATTGTTTCAGATGCTGCAACGAGTGAAGCAGATGTGAGCAAGAAAGGGCAACTTGTAATTCGTTTAAAAGAAAAGGATGTCAACGACCCGTATAAAAAAGAAAAAAATAATTGAGAAGATAGGTGACCAACTCAAACCACCATATGTTGAAAGAAGAGTGGATGGAAGCAAGAAMGTCACAACTATAGAGAACACGATTGGCAACTGGATAATTCTCAATAGTGGGAGATATAACGTAAGTCTAATAGTAATATTTATCATACTTAGTAAATATGACTTACAATTATTATTATGATAATTATTCATCATGAATGAAAGGTGATATTCAAATTGAATATCCCATTACTAAGCATGAACAGTGAGAGTGATGATCATTTTGAAATATCTCCTTTTATTTATGATGAATAAAATTCAACGTTAATGATGGATAAATATTTATATTCATAATGAATTTAAGATGCAATTCATCATGAACATAAAATTTGAAAATCATGT
The DNA here is from genome assembly GCF_001531365.2 of Cynara cardunculus var. scolymus. Classification (NCBI taxonomy): domain Eukaryota; kingdom Viridiplantae; phylum Streptophyta; class Magnoliopsida; order Asterales; family Asteraceae; genus Cynara; species Cynara cardunculus. Next base: position 19,582 of record NW_020201395.1, read on the forward strand.
TAGAATAGCAATTTATATTGAACATGCATAAAACAAAAAATATGTTTTCAGTGTGTCGTAACAAACATCATCATTTTAATTTTTATTCAGAATGAATAAGAGGTAATATTCATTCTGAATATCACTTCCCATTCAAAATTTAACATCAAAGCTGCATATTAAGATGCAAAAATATTAAATAATTACATTAGCTTAACAAAATATGTTGTATTAGATATTCAAGTACAACATAATACTTTATTCATTTACAAATGTTATAGACAGCTGGTGTGTCTTACGCAACCATGAGGAAAGTTTGAAAAGCAAAGATTCATCAAGATATAAATGAAAAAAAGAGTGTGTGTGATGAAGGAGGCTACTACATTTGCTGAATTATCACCAGACCAGGTAAAAGTTATACTAGAGAATGCATAAAAGATGAATGATGAATGCCTCAACATGATTTGAGTAAGGTTTAAGAAAATGGACCAAGATTGTTGGTGTTGATGTTATGGTAGATGAAGATGAACATTTGATTTCGGTTGTTTTAATGGTTGTGGGTACACAAGTACAATATCATTAATGTTGAATTATGGTAAATGAACAAGTATAACTGTAACACCCCATTTCCATTTGCATAAAATTCATATATATTCCATATAACATGAAATACAAATATTACACACTGGTCCTAATATATAAACTGCTATATACAAAAGTAGCTACAAACTTTTTCTCCAATATAAAGTACATGACATATATAACACATTCTCACGTACATGCACATATTCAGCTTTTCAAAATTCATAGATGTAAAACATTAATAATTATCTTCACATCTTTCCATTCCCTTTATCTTCCATATCTGCCCAACCCGTAATGCACATTTTTAAAACAAAACGAGAGTTAGATCATAAGGTCTAGTGAGTAATTCCCGTGATTGCTATTATAGGGTGAAAATCACCAAAATACTTTTTGGAAAACCAGTCTTCACAGAGATAACATGTAATAACATTTATTGCATGAAATCTCATTTTGTCACATCATATAGATAAAAAAAATCCCCATTTCATCGCATCACATATAATAACACCTTATTTTGTCGCATTAAACACATGATATACCAAACTTGTCGCATCCTATTGATATGATAACACATTTTCTCGCACCTTTCAGATGTGATAAATAGAACTACTTGCATCATAAGGATGCGATAACCCACTTTCTCACATCTCATTGATGCGATCACTTCAACTTGTCATATCATATAGATATGACAAACCATCATATCGTATCACATTGATGCGATAACCTCAATCTCATCACATCATACAAATGCGATAACAATACTCCATGATCGATAGATCTCCATTTTTAGAAAATGGTTATGCCACCCTTATTCCAGTATACCCAGCTCTTGATTATGCCCACCCTTATTACAAAATATACCCAGGTCTTGATTATGTCACCTTTATTACAAAATATACCCAACTCCTGATTATATTACTCTTATTACAAAGTATACCCAACTCCTATTTATGTTATCCTTATTACAATCAATTGATAATAACATATCAAAACCCAAATTTTATGATAACACATAGCAATTAATCGTGCTCGAAGACTACCCAAAACCATACGGTTCCATAATTAAATCATTTCAAATAAATCTTTGAAATAGAACTCACCTTATAAATACAAGTAGATGAAGACGTTAAACAACAATTAATCAGATAAAATCACATAGTTTTCTTCTCTTCTTCCTTCTTTTTGTTCGAACCCAAGAACCACAAAAATATACTTTTCTTCTCCTTATATCTTTTTGTCTGTCCCAAAAAGAAGTAAAATAATAATAATAATAATAATAATAATAATAACCCATGCACACATACACATTTTAAAAGATGAGGCGGTTTATATATATGATATTTAAACCAAATTTTTGAAACACCCCCTCAACTTTTCACTAAATTATAAAAGTCACCCAAACTTTCAAGTTCACAAACCGGTTATCACATTATCCTTCCCTCAAAATATTTATGTCCCTGAATTCAATCAGTTGAATAACTGAGGATCTCATATCAGACTCCAGTTCCCATGTAGCCTCTTTCCCCTTATGAAATCTTCATTGAACTTTTACCGGACTACTCTCTTTTTATCTCAACACTTTTGGTCATCTGATCAGGCTGCTTCAGGGGTTTCAACAAAACTCAACTTTTCATCAATCTGAATTCAGGTAACGATACGGTCATATTCGTATTATCTAATCACTTCCACTTAGAAACATGAAAAGTGTGGTGAATAGCACTGAGCTCCTATGATAGCTCTAGTTGGTATGCTACTTCACTAATCCGTTTTCTAATTATAAACGACCCAATGTATCTCAGACTCAATTTATAACTTGATTTTTCTATGTGTATGACTTGATATGGGATCTATAATTGGTATCAGAGCAAATCAGAAAGAGTTTGAATTGAATTAGGAATCAAATATGTTTGGAATTCTTGATTTTTGATGTTCTACAGTTCTTGAAAGGTTTCAAAACTGTTTGGTTAATTTTGATCTTAATATGTTTTTGGCAAAATTATGTTCACAAAACATGTTTAAAATGCATTATCGAGCTAATCTGTAAAGGTTTTAGTATCAAATTTTGAGTTTTGTGAATTTTTGTTGAAAATTTTTGTACTTACTATCAGATTTGTGTATGTCGCTCGTGGAAGATACACCTTAAGCGATATTCTCAAGAACATCACCCGTTGAAGGTGCGAAGATTTGCTTTGATGATATTCTTGAAGATATATCTTGTTGAAGTCTGTTTTGAACAATTTTTGGTTTAATCCTTGTAAGTGTTAAGCGATATTTGAGGAATTCGCCCAAAGGTTGTGCGATATTCAGTTATATCGCCCAACATGTGAAAGATATTTGTGTAATCGACTCAAGAGTTGAAAAAATATCATCTAAGGCTCAAACGATTTTTGTGAAATATCGCCCAAGTGTTAGCGATATTCATGTGAGTTTTGAAGATAGACTATCTCGCCCAAGTGTTGAGCGATATTCGTGTATATCGCCTAAGACTTAAGCGATATTTGAAGATTTGAGTATATCGCCCAAGCCTCAAGCGGTTTTTGTGAACATCGCTTAAATGGTGAGCGATATCCTATTGAACGATATCATTTGGTGAGCGATATCCTTTGGTGAGCAATATTCTTGCTTTGTTGAGTGATATTCATCTCAAGCGGTTTTCTTGTCAAACGATATTTTGTCTGCATCAAGCGATATTCTAAGAGTCAAGAGGTTTTCTTGAAGGTTTCAATTATGTTCAAGATTATTTTCTGAAACGATCATTTCAAGTCATTTCTTTCAAGATGTCAAAGGATATGTTGAGTATTCGTTCAGATTCTATGTAACATCTCTCATCCACGTGGTCTGGAATGGGTGATGTCACTAATGAGACTTAATTCAAAGACACAAATATTACAGAGCTACTAATAAACTCCAAACGAAGATGAACTTTTAAAGCATACTTTATAACCCAAAATATTACATTCTAACAACTTTTTATAAGCTTAGAATATTAACATCTATATCTGAGTTTACAAACTCCAAAAGTCAAATGCTCGATCTCAAGTCTCGTCCCTATCAGTATCACTTAGAACCTGTCGTGTCAGAAAACAAGAACACGGCTGAGCACGGAACTTAGTGAACAGATTATAATATAAGTTTGAAATAATAATACGTAACATCAATAATAAAGCGGAAGATTATTATAAAAATCAAGACGTTTCACAATTCTCATTTCAAACATAATATAAACAAAATCCGTCAATTCTTGTAATGTTACATACATATATTTTATTCAATATGAATAATGCGTCGTATTCAAAATAAAGAAAACATAGAAATGGGAAATGAAAATTTGAATTCAAAAATATTATAAGTTTCAAAACTTCATTTAAATTCAAAAATAAAATGAAAATTTGAATATGTGTTGTTATTGAAAAATAATATCTATATTCACTATGAATACAAAAAGAAATTCAAATTGAATACCTCTACTAACAATTAAAATAAATCTAATCACTTACATATTTTTTTTCCGATGAGCAATTGTTTGAGTCATGATTACACATTTTATTACATGACTTGCACACTTTCTTGGCCTTTTTACATTCAGCAATTGTTTTTTCTTTACCACCGATCAACCTCTTGCATGTACCACAACCTTTCTTTCTTATTGATTTAGGATTCTGAATATCAACAACTTCTGGTTTTGAAACCCTAAGCAATGACTCCATCAACTCTTCCTTCTTGCAATGAGGAACACTCCCATGCATTAGACTCAAAATTACCCTTCAACTCTTGCATTTGCTGAACAAAATCTTCAAGCTTCTCCATATCATCAACTACAACACCAATGCAATAATCAAGGGCAACTTGAGCATCATGTTCAAATTTGTCACAATCCTCATTTATTTCTCCATACCAATGACGTTTCTTCAACATTTTAGAAGGAATGATATCTTTTCTCCAACACTTCAATATACATTGCAACGGTATCTCATCAATGAACATATTCTTCAATACACAAAAAATATGACGACATAGAAAACCATAATGATGATAAAACAAGCAGCTACAATCAAAAGTACCATCACACTTATTATGCAAAACATGCAAACTATTGAATAAAATCATTATTCACCTTGAATAATAACTCAAATTATACATAATTTAATAAAATAATATAACTAATGACAAGAAATAAACAAACCTTGTAATCCAATTTATTTTACATAACCATTTGGATTTCCATTGCATTCACATTCACATCTACTGCACCTTTCTTTTCTGTTTAACCTTCTTATTATCAATCACAACATTTACCTCACACCCATCTAACAAACTCACAGATGATTGGAAACACGACCAAACAGATTTATGAACCTCAATTGGAAGCGGTGTTGTAAGCTTTGTATTGTTGTTCTTGTTTGATGGTTAAGTAACCTATGATTGTTCCTCTGTTTGTCCATAATTGAATCAAATGAGTCCATAAATGCCATGAGGTTTGCACCATGATGAAAAAACAATGAAAAGAATGAACTTTCACTCTCAGATTTCGATGTTGTTCTAATTAACTGAGCCATCATAATATCCTTATAAAATGAAGAAATCCATCTATGCCTATCATCATACATACAAGACAACCACTTGTGCCCAACAAGACCAAACTCAACCAGTAAAGATGTACATCTATTTTCAAATTGAATAGGATCAATGTGCTCATCCACATAAGACCATGAAAACGTTTCTTGAAATCAGTATTTGAAACAATATCCAAAGAAATCTGAAAACCAATGATTTATATAATAATTATAATGCATATCAAAAGATTTGTGATGCATAAAAATAAACAATAAATAATGAATTACCTTAGAAGACAATTTTGTACTGATGTGCCACATACAAAACCTCTGCCTTGACTCTGTAAAGACCTCATAAACAACTTGCTTAATAGCAGAACACTGATCACTTGCCACCTATTTCGGTTGTCATCCAAATGATTTCAAGAAGGAAAGAAGAAACCATTTGTAGGTTTCAATATTTTCTCTATCAAAAAGACTAGCACTAAGAGTTACACAATTCTTGTGATTATCAATGCCTATGAATGGAACAAATACCATAAAGTACCTATTCAGAAAACACAAATCATTAATACAAGAAAAATAACGAAAATAAATACTAAAAAAAAGAGCAATACACATGAATACTTACTTATTTGTTCAAAATGTTGCATCAAATGAAACAATGTCACCAAACTCCTCAAAGTTGCATTTAGCTGTCTCATCCACCCAAAAAAACATAATTCAATACACCATCACCGGATATGCATTTTTTTTCGAACAGGATAGTTTAATATCAAATCCCGCTTTAAAAGCATACTTCCTATACATTTCAATACCTTTATCCAATTAATGGAAAACTTTTCTAGTAATAGGCTTCATATCATCATCTACAATGGGAATCCAAAACTTCAGTCCATCATTACCGTCAATTTCAATAGTTGACTCCCCCTCTTCACCTCCACTATAAATTTAATCTACAAAATACATTGTCAATATCAATTTTCCACATACAAAACATAGATATACTACTACAATATTAATATTCATAAGGCATCAAAAATACTAAGAAAAACGAAACAAACTCAGTAACAATATTTTAAATGCATAAAAGAGATAAAATTAAAAATATAATAAAAATGTGAAAAAACGAGTTGATACACTATATTCAACATGAATAAACAAAAATAATTGAAATTAAAAAATATTCATAATGAATAACAAAATGCCAGTGACTATATTATGACTAAAAGTAAGTCAAAAGCAAAAAACAAACACATTGAACGAAAATTAAGGAAGAAAATACACATAACATTCATATAATTACCTCAAGATCAAAATAATATAATTAATCTTAACAAATAACATGAAGTAATAGAAAAGCACATTGAAATCAATCTATATTACACAAAAACAAGCAAAACTAAAGATAATTTAACATAACAACAACAACAACAACAAAAAACTTATAACATAAAGATTCATTAGGATTTGAAAGTGCGGAGAAAAGAGATAAGGAATCAACTTTCATGTTCTTTTCTTAACATCTGTAATGGAATCATAATCATCATAAAAATTGCATTCCTGTTCAATAAATAATTTCGAGCTATCAACAACAACATAATCCATGGAAAAGCTCAAAGATCCATATTGAGAGGTAGCTTAAAAAAGCAACATAATGTTAACCTAAATACAAAAATCAACGATGTTTTAGGAGATTGAAGGTTGAAATCGATCAAATCAGAAAACGAAATGGATAATTAATAAGAGAAAAACAATCGAGAAAAGATACTGGAGAAAAAAAGGGAAGCATCGAAGTCTGTATGAAAAATGTTGATTATGCCAAAATTACCCCTGAAACCACATATAATCTGCGACTATGATCTAGACCAAATCAACGGCCAAGATCACTCCTCATGTTTACGAAAAGAATTGGTTTTCAAATGAACTCCCCCCCCCTCTCTCTCTCTCTCTCTCTCTCT
>NW_020201395.1:28267-29282 GCF_001531365.2 Cynara cardunculus var. scolymus
AACGAATTCGATGGTGAGTCTTCACATCTTGAACGAAATATCTTCTTCAAATCGTTTACTTCTTACTCACTTATTGAAATCAACAGTGGTAGTTTAGGTTGCTTCTTACTGTTGCTTATCCAAATCGACGAATGGTGTTCGTTTTCTGGTAGTCAGGTTGGGTTTTTTTCCCTATTACTTGTTTTTGTTTTTTTTCTCGATAATTATTGTTTTTATACTTTATTTTTGATTTATTGTTGTTGGTTTTGCTGCATTTTGCCTTATTGGATTTTCTTTTGATTTTGGTATACTGTCCAGTGTTGGATCGAAGAGAAGGGGATTTTTTTTTGTCTCTATTGATCTCTTAGTAACAGGAGTTTGCAGGAACACGGACGAGTTTGCAATCGACTAGGATAAGGGGGATTTTCCTTGTCTAAATTGGAAAAAAGGGGAAGGGATTCAAGGTCCCAGAACTAGGTAATTGGTATTTCCCTTTAGCATAAAATTGATTATCAATAGCAATTGAAACTACAAACTATAATTGATAAAAAAAATCTGATAGATTACTATTTGGTATATGTAGCAATTAAGTTTTAAAATCATCAATATTTAGTTATGCATATTACTTTCTTGTTGGAATGGAGTTACTTTTAAATAGAACTTATTGTGGTATTCAAGTGTGTTTCTAGACCATGCTTTATCATATTTAGTGTTTCTACATATAATGTTATCTAGAAGAACCAGAAAGGAAGGTGTATGTATTTTCTTGACAGCACGGAACTAAAAGCAATTATATCACTATGGTCAAAACGGCTTCTCCTCATCGTATTATGACCAAATTTCAAGATATCAAATAAACCCTTAGGTGCGGCAATACAGAATCAAATCCCTATTGGTCGGTTGGAGGTGATAAAAGAGAATAAGTTGTCGTACTAAAATTTCAAGATGTCGCTTACTCGAAATTTAGAGCAGCCAATGGTGTATATGTTCCAAAACCATTAACTTCATGTCGATCGTTTTTAACTCATTTTCTTTC
>NW_020201395.1:31672-35549 GCF_001531365.2 Cynara cardunculus var. scolymus
TGATCTTGGCCATCCAAATCTATAATCAACGGTTAAGATTAATCAATAAAAAAAATTAAATTTTAAAGTTTGAATTTTAATGAGGCCTTGTGAACAATGATGAAAGGGGCATTTTGGGAAGAAAAAATACACTTATCAAGGGTATTCTAGTAAATTGAATTCATTTGTAACCCTCAAACAATTAAAGTTAACACAAAAATGATGGTTAACATTTGATCTTCCCCCCCTCTCTCTCTATATATATATATATATAGTTGGGTTCACGTGAGAACAGGCTGTTTTCGTGAGACCCGTGAAACCACATTTTCACACTTGAAACTTCACATCAAAAACACTGTGAAAGTTTAAAAAAGTCGAACATTCACAGCAAAAACATTGTGAAGGTTACCTTCATAACAAAATGTTGTGAAGTTTCAAGTGTAAAAAGCTGGTCTCACGGGTCTCACAAAAACAGGTTGTTCTTATGTGATCTCAAGTCTCTCTCTCTCTCTCTCTCTCTCTCTCTCTCTATATATATATATATATATATAAAGGAGCGATCAAATGAAAATCACTCTAATTTGTAAAAACAGTAAAAACTACTCTCATCCGTCGTAATCTTATGAAATTTTTTCATGAAATTGTTTAACTTGTGAAATTGTTTCATATAATGCTTTTTTGATGAAGTTGTTTCATATATGGTTATGAAATTGTTTTATACACTACTTAATGAAATTTTAATAAAACTGTTTCATGTATTTCTCTAAAATTAAAATAATGAAGATGATAATATCCATGATTAACATCATCCACAATAAAAATGATTAATCAACCTCTTATAATTACAAAAAAAAAATGAACAAAATGAAAAATTATGATTGGTAGAATGAGTTTTTACGGTTTTTACAAATTGAGTGGTTTTCATTTGAGAGAGAGAGAGAGAGAGAGAAAGAGAGAGAGATGAGCGATCAAATAAAAACCGTCCTCATTTGTGTAAACCATATAAACCAATCTCATCCATCCATTTTCTTGATCAATGGTCAAGATTGGTTTAGTTTATATTAGGAAGTTAAAAAATAAAAATAAAATTTAATTGGAAAAAAGGCAAAATAGTAAAATCGTCTATATCAATAAATCGGGTAGAATCATCCGTTTCCTTAATAAACCCCTTTTTGAACAAGGAAACAATATTTTTAACTATTACATTTAATGAATGAAATGATTTCACCGTATTTTTTACGATATACAAATCAACGTCTTTCTAGAGGAGTCATATGTCATTTTCATTTTCTCAGAAGATAGATTTGTTTCAATCTTATTATGAAATGGTTTCACTATTTGCCTATTAAACATTATGTTCTTAACGTTAACATCTCAACCGTTTACAATAATCATTCCATGAACATGTTTTACAATTTATAACAATTAAAAATATTGCATCCACCATACCATACAAATCAATAACCATTAAGTGAACCAGATAACCCGGGGAAAAAACGAAACGATTTTATCAACAATTGTTGATAATGAAACAATATTATCCAAGAATATATTTTGTATCCTAGTATATTATGCAACGATTTAAACCATAGATGAAACTATTTTATCAATGTTTCATCAACGATTTAAATGGTTTCACAGTTTCATCAATACACAAATCAACGTAATGCTAGATGAGACAATTGTTATTTTCATGTTATCGGTAGATGGATCCGTTTCATTCTAATTATGAAATGATTTCACAGTTCGCAAATTACACAATATGTTCTTAACAATCTAATTATGAAATGGTTTCACTGTTCGCTAATTACACAACATGTTCTTAATAATTATGAAACGGTTTCATTGTTCGCTAATTACACAACATGTTCTTAACAATTATGAAATGGTTTTACTTTTCGCTAATTACACAACATGAATCTATTTCACAGCTGATTATATTTTTACTAGTTCATGAATCTTTGTGTGGATCTATTACTGATTTAATGGATTAATGAATATAATAATTTTCGATTTTCATATTATTATCACTAATAAACCGAGAAACCAAATAACAATATTCAATTTTTAAATTCTAATTTAAATATTACCATTTATAAAATTTCCTTTATTATGTTACCTTAATTAAGATTTATTAATAACTTCCATATTTAATAGAAAATAATGTAAATGACAAATCTACCCTTAATGATTAAATTTAATTAAAAAAATTGAATTTTCCTATTGGTCAAAATTAGTTTACACGGTTTCTAAGAATTAGACGGTTTTCATTTGATCCCGCCTCTATATATATAGAAGCCTAATCAAATGAGAACTGAATAGTTTGTGGTAACTGTGAGGTCCAATCTCAATCACAAATCAACGGATAAATTAGTAAATTAATAATTATGATAGTTTGAGTTAAAATTATAATTAGAGGAAATATTAGGTATTTTTTTTAAACACTTCTTTTCTCTGTCCTCTCTCATCTTTCCGACCTCCAATCTCCGGCCTTCGGTGAAATCGGTATCATAGTATATCACAATGGGTATCACATTGTGTATATTTGTGATTACTTGGTACCTGCCGGATTAATGTTCACCGGAGCCCGGAGATTGGAGGTCGGCAGTGGCGGATCCAGTGGGTAAAAGGGGGGGGGGGGGGGGGGGGGGGGGGGGGGGGGGGGAGGCCCCCAGTCAAAAACTCAAAAAACAATTTACCTAGGTTAAAAATGGGAATTTTACATTTCATACTTTCACTTCGCCCCATTAGGTTTTTCAAGAGGCCCCCACCTTGCCGGCGATTTAAGATTTATCGTCCTCCTCCGGCACTCTTCTCCGGGCTATCAACCAGAAAACAAAAACCGCATCGTCGGAGAAAAGAAGGGGCACGATTACTGCTTGTTCTTACATACGGTTAGTACTTAGTCGGTTACTGCTTCCTGTTCATTACTGCTTCATGATTCATCCGCCACTGTTTTGTGCTTCATCTGCTTCATTTTGCTTATGGTTACCGCTCTAGTGCTCTGCATTTGCTTCATTTTGCTTCTGCTGCTTGCTGCTTGTCTTATGAATCGGTTGAGGCTTTTTAATTTTTGGGTAAAGTTAGTGTGTAAGAAGTAGGTAGAAGATTGGAGGACAAACGGGTAGATTGGAGTGGGTTTTGTTGAGGCTTCTTAATTTATTAATATTTAATAGGTAGAAGATTGGAGTGGAGGACAAACAGGTAGAAGATTGAGGACAAACAGTAGTGAGTAGTTAGAAGATTTGAGTGGGATTCTTAATTTACTATTTAATTTGTGTGTACAGTATATATATAATGCATTTGCTAATATTTAATAGGTAGAGTGGGTTTAGGCCGAACAACGAATAACCTGAAACCGTCTAAGTTAGGATGCGTTGTTCGGTTTGAAATTTTTTTACACCCTAGAGTGTGCCCCCAATCACAAAAATTTCTTGATCCGCCACTGGAGGTCGGAGAGATGAGAGAGGAGAAAGGAGAGAGGGGAGAGAAGTTTTTTAAAAATACCTAAAATGCCTTCTAATTATAATTTTAACTCAAACTACCATAATTATTAATTTTCTAATTTATTCGTTGATTTGTGGTTGAGATTGAATCTCACGGTTACCACAAACTAATCAGTTCTCCCTTGAATGGACCCCTATATAAATAAATAAATATATATATATATATATATATATATATATAAATAAATATATATATATATATAGAGGAGCGTTCAAATAAAAATTTGCCTCATTTGTGTAAACCGTGTAAACCAATCTCATCCGTCCATTTTCTTGATCAATGACTAAGATTAGTTTACTTTATTTTAGAATATTAAAAAATAAAAAATATTAAAAAATTATTTTATTTCAATGATAAAGGCAAATTGGTAAAAAAGTTAACATCAATATAA
>NW_020201395.1:35987-37971 GCF_001531365.2 Cynara cardunculus var. scolymus
CAATAGTTCATTTTTCTTATTCCACTCATATGAACATGATTCATCATTATGAACCTTTTCATTATGAAACAGTTTCATGAAACCTTTTCATTAAAGTGGATAATATGCHTARAGTATTAATTTGGACAATATGCCTAGAGTATTAGATTATGAACATGCTTCATCATTATGAACCTTTTCATTATGAAACAGTTTCATGAAATTTGCCTCATATGAAACAGTTTCATGAACTTTAGGAATGAAGTTCGCCCCATATGAACGTCCCATCCGTTTCATTATGAAACCGTTTCATTATGAATGCCCCATTCAAATCAAGTTTTTAATATTATAATATATTAATTTTTTTAATATGTTACCATTCAAGAAATTTCTATTATTAAATTTCCTTATTTAATATTTATTAATAACTACCTTATTTATCATGAAAATATATAAAATGACCAAAATACCCTTATTGATTAAATTTAATTAAAAAAGAATGAAATTTTCCTATTGGTCGAATTTGGTTTACACGGTTTCTTAGAATTGCATGGTTTTCATTTGAACCTGCCCCTATATATATATATATATATATATATATATATATATAGAAGCGTTCAAATGAAAACCGCATCCATTTGTGTAAACCGTGTAAACCAATCTCATACATCCATTTTCTTGATCAATGGTCAATATTAGTTTACTTTATTTTAGGAAATTAAAAAAAAATTATTAAAAATTTATTTTTATATCAGCAATAAGGGCAAAATGGCAAACGAAAATACATATTCTGTAACATCCTATTGAAGGACATTATTCTTTATTTTAGGAAATTAAAATTTTCTATTTGTTAGGAAATAATTTCGCTAATACTTCCTTATCCTGAAATTGTTTCAATGTCCTTCACACACCCATATAAATATGCACCCTATTCATTATGAAATTATTTCAAGACGCACCGGTTTCATCATGAATCCATTTCAGCATGTAACTATTTCATAACAAACCGCATACATTATGCACCCGTTTCATTTTGCATTTCACCTACTAAATGAATCAACTACATCGTCACTGAAACGGGGTTCACCATCAAACCAGTTCACTACTCATTGTTCAATTACGCCATGAACTAGTTTCACCTTCATGAAACTTGTTTCATGTACATAGATTGGTTTATTTCGCTCCTGATTTGATGAATTCATTCTTTTAATCCTTACAATTTTAAAGATTCTGTAGGAGATTACAATTTTCAAGATTATGGAGCAGATTCATCATGTACCCTTTTCATCATGTAATTATTTCATGACGAACCAAATACATTATGCACTTGTTTCACTACTCTTAGTTCAATTACGCCATGAACCAGTTTCACCTTCATGAAACTTATTTCATGTACATTAATTTTCTTATTTCACTCGTGATTTGATGAATTCATTCTTTTAAGACTTACAATCTTCAAGATTCTGGAGCAGATTACAATCTTCAAGATTCTGTAACAGATTCATCATGTACCCGTTTCAGCATGCAATTATTTCATGACGAACCAAATACATTATGCACCCGTTTCATTTTCCACTTCATCTACTAAATGGATCAACTACACTATCAATGAAACAGGTTCACCATGAAAATGTTTCACTACTCATTGTTCAATTATCACATGAACCAGTTTCACTTTCATGAAACCTGTTTCATTTGTATTAATTTCTTTTTTTCAATCATGATTTGATGAATTCATTACATTATGCCTTATAATCTTCAAGATTCACTAACAGATTCAATCGCATCACAATATATTTAGTTCAAAATTTTAAAATTATAATATAATTAAATATTTAAATGTTATCATTTATAAAATTTCCTTTATTACGTTTCCTTAATTAAGATTTATTAATAATTTCCATATTTAATTGAAAATATTATAAATAACCGAAATACCCGTATTGATTAAATTTAATTAAAAAAATGAAATTTACCTATTGGTCGAAATTAGTTTACACGGTTT
>NW_020201395.1:41154-59640 GCF_001531365.2 Cynara cardunculus var. scolymus
TATATATATATATATATATATCTAATTATCTTTGAAATTTCTAAAATCCTAGTCGGTCGTTCTATTTTCTAATTTTTAAGTATACTATCGATTTATCAATCATTTAAATCAATTGAATTCATCCTCAAAATCAATTGAATATATACATTTTTTGCATTATAATAAACTAGAACCTGACCGACCTCAACCCGAATCCGACAACCCAATCCCGAAGCAAACTAAAATCTGAAACCCAAAACTTGGGACTTGATTTCCATATCCGAAATTTGATCGAATTTTTTATTTGCCCACACGAACCCGTGCACACCCCTACTCTAAGTCCAAAGCCACTTCTCCATATTTAAGCAAATTTCCATTAAGCTCTATAACCATTTCAAGATGGTTTCCATCCTTTTGAAATTCATCCAAAAACTTAAAATTTCTAAGTAAACCTTTTTTTAAAATCCGTAGAGGACCACCGTCAGGGGCTTAGCCCCTTTGACCCTCTATTTGTGGTAATTTAAGGTAATAGAGGTAACATATGAAGTGTGTACTTGGAACCTCCCAACCCACATTGTTTGTGTTTATCGATGTCAAGTAAATCACAATAACACCAAAATTGACTGATGACACTAAAATCACCAACATCTAATTTTGTATACCAACCAATTATAACTTGATACTGATCTGATTGATACTAGCTTTTTTGGTTGGTACATGTCAGTACTGATTTTATACCAACTTCAGGTAACGTATATGAAAATTTGATATTTTGTTCAAATCTTGAGTGACGTTTTGAGCTTGCCAATACCACAGTCAATCATGTTTAAAAGTTTTTTTTTTATTTCTTGCAAAAATTCAAATACTCGAAAAAAAAAATTAAGTTATAATTTTGATATTCAATAAAATTAAAAAGATTAGAACTAATACATCTTGTTACTAGTCCTATACCAACTTCGAGGGCAGTTTTGTGGTGTGTGAGGAACAATACCAATTTTTTATTTTAAAATATTAAAATATAACTATAAAGGTGATGTTTGATTGGTTTGAGCTAGGCTTCAAAGGTCAAAAGTACCTGGAAGTCTCAGGTTCAAATGCGGTGACTCCGGACTATCTGCAAAACAGATGGTTGTCTCGGCTCGCATAACGAGTTGGATATCCAGATTAATAAAAAAAATATTAAAATATGAATTTGTAAGTTATAGAAGACATATGATTTTACAAATTTAATAACACGTGTTTGTATTTCAAATGGCCATAACTTCCTGATTGAAATCACAAGATTAAAAAAAAAATACATGATTAAACAACTTAACTATCAAAATAATCAAATTTATATACTTGGTACGATACTTTAATCAATGATTACTGATATAACTGTTATAAATGTTTGGCTGATTTAATTTGATACAAATTTAAAGGAAAGAAAGTATGAAGTTGAAATAAATCACTGATTGTCGTCCAGTTTTATTTATCTTAATCCATGTAATTAAGTTTAAAATTTTATTAATTTTTACCTATCTTAACTGCTAACTTGTTTACTTTTTGACATGTGAATATGTTATAATATTGATACTCATTTACTTGTTCACACACACACATCGTTATCTTCAAAATCGGATGACACCTCTAAAGACATTCTCTACCGGAATCTCTAGAAAGCTCCGGACGCCACTCAGATGCCACTAAGATCTGATATGCATGTTGATACGAAAAAATGTTATGCTTAACGCCTAGTGAGTTAAATCAATTTATCTCATAAATATAAAATAGTAAAACCCGAAAAGTCCCTTTTAAAAATAGTTTCTTATCTAAAACTAACATCTAAAATCAAAAGAATATCTTCACAAAACCCATTGTTTCTAAAATGAGAACTAATAGTTAGAAATTTGCTTTAAATCAAAACCGACATCCATCTTCACTTTCCGAGATAAACGAATAAGACTTGATCCGCAAAACTCTCAAAATAAGATAATGGGTTATATACCTCAAAATACCGAAAGCACAGATAGACTCGTTACCAAAAGCAACATCTTTCTATGAAAGGAGAGACCCGTTTTCCGTCGGCTATTAGCGAAACTCAAAATTAGCCATGTATCAATGTTTGCATCTTACCTAGCACTAGCATGTGTTCTCTCTTGCTCTTATTCCAACACCAAGATGGTTTTCCAACTCATTTTCAAGAAACCAATGAAACTTCATGCATAAAACAGGGGCACCATGTAACACTCCTAACTTTACAAAATAGTAGACCATTCATAACTCCTTCAAATTAAAACAAACTCTAATCAAGAAATACATAACATTTACCCAAACAGAATTCTAAACGCGACTATCTAATTCCCAAACATAATTAGAATAAAACAAATCGTTGTATGATATAACATGGACTCGAGGGTAAAATGAAACTGTATATTAAGTTTTTGATAATTTTAAGTTTTTGAAGTGAAATATTTACTAAATTTCAACTACTTCAAACAAAAATCTCACCAATTTGTCAGAAAATACTATCCTTCTGGCTCCCCCCAGTCAGCAAACTAAAGAATGGATCTTCTTTCTCAGTATCTATTTGCTTTATTGGCAGCCCTGTGTCATTACCTTTTGAAGGTATTGGTGTCTTCACAGTTATGAATGCCACTTTTTTCTTTAATTCAGGTTTACAAGGATCATTTGGATGAACTATCAAACTAGAATTCATAGTCTGTTCATGTTCTAGGTTCTCCCCCCAATCATCTTTTGCATCACTTTGATCAACTTGTTTGCAATCGTTGGTAACACCGTCCATTGAAGAAAGATTGCCCGTCTTGTCTTCTTCAGAAGTCTTGTCCACTATTCTATCCACCGATTTATTTTCTGGAAAAACAAAGCAGAGATGTCAGGTTTACGAACAGGCTTTAGATAGCTCGCAGAGTTTTCATCAACATGGAAAATACATTTTTGCCAAAATTTTCATGAAAGCATGGGTGAGATAAAGCAATTGAAGATTTCTTCAGTGGGATGAGTTGCTGCTATAAGATATGGGAGAAAACAAACCTCAGAAAACACTTCTAAAAGGAGCTGTTTGGATGGTTTTCCATTAAGTCCTGTATGGAAAAACTGATTGTGTGGATTAATTAGTTTGCATAGATTGGGAGGGTTTTGTTTGTGAGGGTTTTCTCATAGATGGAAAGAAGCGTGTTCTTTTAATTGGGAGGGACAGATTTGGTAAAAACTTGGCTTTCTGCATAAAACTCCCCCTAGAAGCTTTACCAAATAAGTCACTTTCTATATCATTAAGCCACTACCAAAAGTCATGCATAGTTGACCAAACAGGCCCTAAAGTTTGACAATTGGTATATATTAAAAGAATTTGCACAAAATAACTAATAACCAAACGAAACAAACCCAATATATCCCACAAAGAGGTAGCTTGGGGGTAAGATGTATGCGGACTTTGCCTCTACCCCAAGGGTAGAGTGACTGATTCCATGAAGACCCCCCCCCCAAACCCCCCGACTTGCAAAGCGAAACCAAAAAACACACATGATGGAAAAGTGGCATAATAACATAGGGAAATTTTTCATGTAACCATCAAACCAGCTATGTTGTATGGATTGGAGTGTCAATGAAAATGTTCATACAAGTATGATACTCCGGTCCAAAAGCCGGCCAAAAATTAGGACGAAAAAACAATGGGTTATATAAAGATTCTTACCTCCAAGAATAGTTTCAACAGTTTGATACTGTACTGTAGATGAACCTTGAAATATGACATCATCCTTTATTATCTCTGGTTCACTCTTCCTTTCCAATAAAACGAACTTATCAGTTTCCCATACACACTCCAGAAACACAGCTTGTTCATTTGTTGGGTAATATTCTCTAAAGACCTACAAATCATTCACACAGAAAGACAGTTACAAAGGCTGATTAACAAAAAGATTGAAGGAGATAAAAGAAGTCAATTTTAACATTATAGAGGAGTGAAATGCCTCAATTCCTTGTTGGTTTAGTTTGATGGACTGCTGCTTATGAGAGAGTGTAGAGACCATGTTGAATACTGAGACAACATCGAGTAATATCTGTTCAAAATAAGATCACAGCTTCAGTCTAAAGCAGGAAACGAAAGAGCTTTGGTGCTGTAAATTTCATGAGTTTTTGCCATTTAGCAACATCCATGTGTGATTAATGATTTATTAAGCCCAAAAAAACTATAAACAAAATAATAATGATCATAAAGAACATAATCATCAAAATATTAAAGCAATGCTTACTTGCTGAGTCAAAACTCGAAGACGTGAAAGCAGAGCCAAGACAGTCATGGAAAATCCCATAAAAAAGGATCTAGCAAGCAAAGTAGATATCTCTCTGTGCAAGGTCAAGGAGAAGGAGATGAACAATAAACAATCCAAACTAAAACAAAAGACAACTGGGGATTTTCCTAGCTGTTATCTCCAAGGGCCCAGAGGTGCACACACCCACACATACATGAACTTAATGGATAACATGAAAGAAACAAAAACCACAACAAAGTAAAGTAATTACGGAAGGTAGGATACATAGCTGCCTTCAGCATTGGCTCAACCATCTGCAAAATAAACCGGAACAAATATTCCAGGTAGGTTCATTATTGTCTCCCTTTATGACTTAAACGATCTATATAAACCATTTGAAACATGTCTGTTTGATTTACAAAATACTTCACAGATGATATACTTCCAAGTAACAATGACGATAAGTATAACAATGAAAAGGGAATGGCTGTCGAATTTCTATATTACTAGTATTTGGGCCCGCACATTGGATGGTGACGATAAATTTCTTAAGGGAGTACTGAACCGAGTTAAAATGAAATGTAATTTCTCAATTAACAATTATTGAAATACAATATAAAAAATGAACGTGTTTTCATAAGTTGTTAACTTGCATATATTCATTATCGTTTTTTGATACGATGAGTTTGTGATACAGTGATAATAATTTTGTTAGTACATTACTTAAAACTCAAACAACATGTCCTACAATCATATCAGTATTACTGAAATATTATAAATATGCAAACGAACTGATCAATATGCTAGACTCGCATTCAGAATCCCAGTAGCAAGTTAGCATAGTAACTTTTTCCCCATTAAAATAGTACTAATATCAACTCTATAATATAGCACAAATGCATCCCCTCTTCTTTAGCTATTATAGTAACTCTTACCCCATAAAAAATAGGATTACCATCAACATTAAAAAATAGGATTACCCAACAAATGCATCATCTCCTGTTATTGATATATACGCACATCATTCTTTCAATTTAACATCTTAACATGGGATAACCAAAACTGACGCCACATTTCAATATTTAAGAATACTCAATCTTATGATGCCATATCATCCAATCCACCTATTTTATGCATACTTTTTTATTCCAATATTTCAACTTTACACCAATGTGGGATAACTAAAACTCAACTAGAATTCATCATTTGAGAATACTCAATTCTCATGGTGCCATTCAAGACCCCTTCTTTATATATATACATATATATATATATATATATATATATATATATAGGAGTGATAAAATGAAAACCACTTAATTTGTACAAACCGTGCAAACCACCTTCATCCGTCTATTTCATTGTTTAATCTTATGAAATTTTTTCATGAAATTGTTTAATCTTGTGAAATTGTTTCATATAATACTTTTTTGAAGAAGTTGTTTCATATATGGTTGTGAAATTATTTCATATAATACTTAATGAAACTGTTTCATGTATTTCTCTAAAATGAAAAATTATGATTGGTTGAATGAAGTTTGCACGGTTTGTACAAATTAAGTGGTTTGCATTTGATCGCTCCCCTATATATATATATATATATATATATATATATATATAGAGAGAGAGAGAGAGAGAGAGAGAGAGAGAGGGGGGTAAAGATCTTTATTTTAACCAATTAAAAGGTGTTAACTTTACAAACCTCAATGAACCAATATAAAACAAGATACACTTTTGATTGATGCACATGATAAATTTATTTAACAAGGGTAAAAATGTAATGTGTTATTTGATCTTTCTTTTGATGCAAATTAATTTTCGGTTACATTTCTTAATTATTCCATGTTTTGCCATTGTGAATATTCGATGCAAATTAATTGTCTGTTACATTTCTTAATTATACCCGAGTAAAGACTTATTCATGGTGAACCATTTCGTTTCAACATTTAAATAAGTATTGTGTTCATATGTGAACCTGATAACCACATACACGTAACAAAAACTAGGTATGTACAAATTACCAATTATTTAAAAAAAATGAATAGTGTTCAGAAGTAAACACATAAACATTGTTCATGAGCACAATTTGATGTTTGTTCGTAGGTGAACCAGTTATCATTCTACATTTATTTCATATATGAACGGGACTACATAGTGTATGTGTTTACTAAAATAAAACATAGATGTTAAAAAAAAAATCTTTACTACTTTTTTCCAAATACACCCTTGTTCATAAGTGTTCATCTATGACTATACGCATCATGTTCTAATTTATTACAAAAAGGTCATGGTGAATGTAAACCATAGATTTCCAAGATGAAGTGTTAAGATTCGTTCACAAAGTTAACACCATTTATTAGGTTAACAAAAGAACCAACCCCTATATATATATATATATATTGATATAAAGATTATATCAACTCTTTCCCTATAAAATTTAAGATAATATCAACCCTATAAGTTTGTCATAAATGCATCCCTCCTTTTATCAATACACTTAACATCTTTCTTTTAGTTTATCTTACCAAGAAAGACGATCAAACAATTCCCAATCATGGTCCTTGCCGATCGGATCATCAAATGGGTTTGGTTATCCCACTTGGGTAGAAAAAAGTACAATTAAAAAGAGCTAACCCCTATAGAAATAGATTTTTTGTAAAAAGAGGGACAACTAAAACGAGTCAACCCTATGAGTTCACACAAATAAAATCCCCTCCTTTGATATTTCTACTGTATTCTTCTAATCTTTCATACTTCAACCAATATGGGATAATAAAGAACAACCAATTTTCAAGATTTGAGTGTAATACTCATTATCCTTCGTTTTACTTTAATATATAATAGATAATATATTTCTGTAAAGAAAAGGGGACGGCTAAAATAAGCCAGCCCTTTGAGTTCACACAGAAAAATCATTCTCTCCTTTAATATACCTAATTCCTCCAACCCTATAAGTTCACACAAAGGAATCATCTCCTCCTTCGATATACTTAATTATTCCTTCTAATCTTTCATCTTCCGTCAATGTGAGATTATCAAAATAAGCACATTTAGATTTGGATACTTCTTTTTTTTAATAGATATAATAGATAATTAGATATATTACATTGTTAAAAAAATGTTTTATTATATAATGAATTGTTTTATCATGTGAATTATATAATTTAACTCTTAATCTTCATGGAATGGTTTTATACACATCTCTTTCTTATCTAGCACCAAATCACATCTCATTACCTATGGTTGTTCCTTTAAAAATATATTGAAAGATTTTTATATATTGATTGATTTACTTTTTTAATTTATCTTTTATAATAAGATTTTTTTTGCAAAAAGAGGATCATAATGATTAAGATAACCCATATATATATATAGATTTTTTTGATGATTTAATTTTTCGATTGTCATGTAAAGGAAGTCTATATATATAGTGATGTAAATAAAAATATATGTAGGTTTATATATTTGTGGATTTTAACTTCATTTATAAGAAAAATGAAATTAATGAAAGCAAGAAAGTGAAAGATTTAGCCATTAATGTGATGATTTTATATCAAAAATAAATCAAAATAAGGAGAAAAAAGATAAATATACCACCTATTGGTTCTTACTTAAACATAATATAATAGATTTTAGCTTTTGCCCACACTATGTCGGTAAAAGAGAAAACATAATTACAAAAAGCACCATCTTAACAATCTTTTTGGACCTCGGTAATGTGCAATCACCAAGTGCAAGAATAGCGTGCCAAAGCTTGTGAATGGAATGGAGCTACATTCTATTAAATGGAGAACTCGGGAAGTCTCAAATCATAAGAATCACCTGTGAAAGTAGACGTGCGGCACCCTCAAGTCGCGCCAGAAAATTATGTTTGCCACCATCACATTTTCTTCTCTTCAAACTGTGGAATACAAGAACGTCAACAAATTGATCCAGCAGGTATTTGTCTTGAAAGACCTGAAACTTTTTGGTATTATTACAAACCCGTGGCAAGCCACCCATTTTTAAATTTTAATAATTCCTTTTAACACGCTTTGTTACATTTAATATACAGTTTAAGTTATGTGTAAATTGAAAACTATTTGATCAAAAAGAAGAACCAAACAAAATAACATAAAATTTTAATGTACATGAGAATGAGATGTTCTCGTAACAAATTATGAGAACCCACAAAATTGTGAGAACCCTAAGAACCAATTCATCATGTGCTATTCATATGATTTTTTTCAGGCTAGGATTTAGGGTACTGATTAACATATACTTGCTTCACAATATGAAAGTTTGTGGCATGCTTGTACACAAAAAATACACACAAAAAAGTTGCACATTATGAACCGAATACATGTGAAACACATTGTGAAAAAAATATATGTTAATCAATACATCAAATAATAGCCTTAGATGGAAAAAATCATGTAATCATACACATCTCTACATTCAGAATGTGATAAGATGATACTTGAAACAGCTATAAGTACACGTTTCCTTATAATTTCTTGACATCTGATGTGTAAACTCCATCAAGATTGAATTATTTGTCATGATTCACTAATATCTTTACATTGCCACGTATTAGATGGATTGTCATGGCTTTGACCTTCACCAACAATGCATACAGAAGTTAACTCGCAGTTGTTCCTATGTGTTGGTGTTGGTCTATGGTGTTCATAACCGAGTACTACACCAACAATGCATACAACCATGTGCAAGATGTTGCTGCGTCTTGCCGAACCAAAGTTGTTACAAAGGTCATATTCAGTCTTGCTTTGAGATATAAATCAAGTATTGTTCAGATTTTTGCGATTTGCTGCCATGCAGGCATTGCGATAGGCGATAGCTGTGTTTGCGTCTTGTGAGATATGTCAAAACTATAAGAATTTAGGTGGTTCCCCAGCTGCATTGTCACAATGTAATCCATTATGATCCAAAAAGTTTGGAAGGAAACCCAAAGGGATTTCATGAGGGGCAGACAAGATCAAAGAAGATAAGTGTGATTTGGTGGTTGTAAGTAGGTTGAGCAAGTATACTCACTTTCAAAAGCTGAAACATCCATATACAACTTATGGAGTAGTGAAAACGTTTGCAAGGGAGTTACAGGAACACGAGGATATCTTGAATTCTGGAAGGGTGTCTCGCGAGAGCTCAATGTCGCATGAAGCAACACGCTTCTGGGAAGAAAAGAGGTAAATTTGGAGGTTGGGAGTTGGTTTTCTGGAAACTACAGCCCTACATGAAGAAATCGTTGGTTGTCAATAAGATGCCACAGCTGCCATATATCCTAATTCCATGGATCTCAACATTGTTGGACTAATGGTTGGTTGGTTATTCATCTGTTGTACCACCACATCTGACACATGACTGGGAAGTAAGTGTTGTATTAGATGACATTATGGGTCAATTGTAGGTCTTGGTGAAGCAGAAAGGGGTGTCAGGACTGAGTCTACTTAAGAAATTTATGAATAAGGGGGTTGAAGAGTGTTGGAAAGTATATTAGGAAGTTATGGTGTGAATATTATGATGTAATGAGGAAATCACTAATTGGTTTCCTTGGTCTTTTTGATTTCCCTTAATCCTTTCTCTTGTTAGCTTAGCTTCTTGTCTATAAATTGTTTGTATTTCGTATTTTGTAAAGATAACAAAGAGAATTCTTTCTTGGCCTCTTTGTTAATGGTATCAGAGCCTACAACGACTGGAGACAACTCTCTTCTCAAAACCCACTCTTCTGTCACCCAACAATATCAAAATATACCTCATCCTTCACAATACTCATCTCACGGAAACCCTTCTCTCCAAATTACCCAACACAAACTCAATGGAACCAATTTTAGAGAATGGTCCCAATCTGTCCTCTTAGTGCTTAAGGGTAAAGGAAAGGCCAGATATGTCACCGGCGATGCTCCCATGCCCGATCCTGATAATCCAAAATTCAGCACATGGGATGCTCAAAACTCCATTGTTATGGCATGGATAATTAACTCCATGGAGCCCAGAATTAGTCGCACCTACCTATTCTGTAAGACAACTCATGAAATTTGGAAGGCTGTCCAAGGGATCTACTCGGACTTCGAGAACTCAAACAAGGTCCAAAATCAGTCACAGAGTATTATAACTTATTGACTGAGTTATGGCAAGAAATGGATTTATTCCATGAAATTAAACAGCACTGCACTGCTGACGGTGTTCAATTCTCCAAGATGGTGGAAAAAGAGTGTCTTTGACTTCCTACAAGGCCTTAACAAAGACTTGGACGTAATCAAGAGAAGGCTACTGAACAGAAACTATTCCCTACAATCGAGAAGTTTTTGCTGAAGTTCAAAGGGAAGAAAGCTGAAAAAGAGTCATATTACTCAACTCCTCTACTAAGCCAAATGCATCCATACTCGGTTCTGCCCTAACAACTCACTAGCCCAAGCCAAACTATGGTCCAAAGAACCTGAGAAACATAAATTATGGTGTGACCACTGTCAGAGAACGAATCCAGCAGGAACTGCTGGAAGCTCGATGGCAAACCGGCCGAATGGAAGCCAAGGAATCAAAGAGAGTCCAGAATTAAGGTATTGCAAACCATTCTTAGCCACCAAAAGATCCGTACTGAATCAGAAACTACGACTTCCACCTCAAGTGCATCAGTGGCTCATAAAGGTACAATCTTTTCTTCGTTCTTCACTAAAGTTGAGACACATCGAGACTGGATTATTAACACAGGTGCGTGGTAGTCGAGATACCTTCTCCAACTATGACGCTTGTGGGGATGATATTCACATTACAGTCGCAGATGGTCAAACTGTAAAGGCTAAAAGATCGTGGGAATGTAGACATCTCAGGACTAAACTTAAAATCAGTCCTACATGTTCCACACCTAAAATGCAATCTTGTTTCAATTAGTAAAATCACCAAAGACGGAAATTGTGCAGTAACTTTTTTCCCTTCTTTGTGTGTTTTTCAGGACCTCTCTTCAGGGAAGATGATTGGCAGTGCTAAGGAGTGTGATGGCCCCTATTTTCTTCGTGACATTAGTTCCTCCTCACAATCTCCACCTCTTGAAAAAGTCTCATCATCAACTGTGTCTAACTTTGAACTTATTTTGTGGCATAAATGCCTCGGTCATCCTAGTTTTCCTTACCTTAAAGCATTGTAGCCCACTTATTCATTAATAAAGATGTTTCTAGTTTTCATTGTGAACATTGCATTGTCGCTAAACAAACTAGAAAAAGCTATCCCCCTCATTCTTATCAACCAACAAAACCATTTCATCTCATTCATAGTGACATCAGGGGTCCACTCGAGAACACTCCCTTATGGGTCCAAGATGGTTCATCACTTCCATTGATGATCATACTCGTGTTTGTTGGGTATACCTAATGAAAGACTAACTAGAAGCAACAATTCAAAAAAAAATCATAAATATGTTTTTGCTGTTTTCCAATTCCAAATCCAAATCCTTCGAAGTGACAATGGAAAAGAATATTTCACCATGACTTGTCCCAGTACCTTGTCAATCATGGGATTCTTCACCAAAGCTCTTGTGTTTACACCCCCCAACAAAATGCGGTTGCTGAACGCAAAAACAGACGCCTTTTACAGGTAGCTCGATCCTTAATGTTTGCTACCACTGTTCCAAACAAATTTTGGGGCGAAGGTGTTCTCACAGCCGCCTGCCTCATCAACAGATTGCCCTAAAAACCTCTAAAGCTTCATACTCCTATCAGCTGCTTTCTAAAAAGTTTTCCCACAACTTATCTCCTTCATTCTCTACCCCTCAAAGTTTTTGGTTGTGACATTCGTTAACAATCACAACCGTCATAGAGGTAAACTTGATCCTAAGGCAGTCAAATGAGTCTTTGAAGGGTACTCCTCCACACAAAAAGGTTACAAGTGATACCATCCTACCTCTAAAAAGTTCTTTGCATCATATGATGTCTCCTTTCTTGAAGATCAATCTTACTATCCTAACGGTTCTCTTCAAAAGGAGCATATACAATATCTCTACCAATATCATACAGTTGAGCACGATGAGATTATAGGCGACAATGTGAAAGTGTTGAACAGCTTGACATATGATCCTCATAGACATATTAGTCTGTCTACAATAGATGCATAAGAATCTCGATGAATTCAATCTTTTAAAGGTAAACAATTGATCGAAAGATTCTACGTAACAAATTACTAACAGAACGGAAGACGATAAAAATAAATTATATCCGATGTAATCTTTAACTCACCATCTGTAGTGGTTTGCCCCCTCAATACCTTCAGCTCATTTGGATGTCGAATAATACCATTATGGAATTTTGATCTATCAAATACATTATGTGATGGCACCCAATTGATATACATAGGTTTTTAACATAACATCATCGACACAGAATCATTAGTTAGTCCACATGCTAGCAATAGGGTATTGTTGCCAAAAATCTCTCCCCTATGTTCATCAAAAGATGACATGCTTAACCACAAGGGTGGTGCCTGATTGGTTTAAGCTTGGCTCCAAAGGTCAAAAGTACCAGGAGGTCCCAGGTTCAAATCCAATGAGGAATAAAAATCCCCTTGTGGCCACAGAGGTTCAAATGCGGTGACTCCGGGATATTTGCAAAGCAGGTGGTCGCCCTAGGATTAGTCGGCTCGCATAGCGAGTTGGATATCCAGGTTAATAAAAAAAAACAGATGACATGTTCCCATTCAAACAGAAGAAAAAATAGTTTCTCATTCAGCTTAGCATTGTTATGACAATCAATAAAGCCCAAGGACACACAATTCTAAACATAGGTGTTTATCTACCAAAATTGGTATTCACACACGACTAACTTTACATGACATTATAGAAAGAGATTGAACACGACAATCTGTAAAAAGGTAATAGTGAAGCTTGCCAAAAAATTCAATTGTGGTGGAGCCTACTAATCAAACATGGTGCGTCAAGAAGTTTTAAGCAATAAATAAGATAGGATCAACTACTTATTATCTTTAAAGTATTGCAGTTAATAGCGGTGAATAGCGAATTGCGGTCATCAGAAGAAATAGCGGTGGTTTATAGCGATGCTGCATTTAGCAGCGCTATTCACCTCTAATCACCACGATTTTGTCCCTAAATAGCGGTGCGCTAAACCGCAATTTTTCTAGGTTGTTTTGGTGATTGGGGCTTTAGGTTTTTTTGTATTTTGAGGGCTTTGGTTTAATATTTGATGGGCTACTTTTAGTTTTAGTTTAATATTTGTTGGGCTTTGGTTTAAAAAGACTCAAAGCAACAGACCTTTTCAGACTTTTAGTTAATGTAATATAAATCATCCCTTTCTACCAAGGCTCTAACTTCAGCAATTCGACTCTCATCTTTTCTTCCAAGCTTCAATTGAACAAATCAATGGGCTCCAGCTCACTCAATGATTGCCTCGTTGAGGGAAAACGGCTTGCCTCGCTTTTCCGTACTTAAAAACCTTGGATATATCCATTGTCAAAATGTTTTCGAATAACTTATGTGACTAAATATCTAGCTACGTTTGATTGCACATAGTGGAATGCAATCCCATTTTCATTTGAGAATTTCTTATTAGAACATAAGGGAGCTAGTGAGTAATTATAGTGGTAATACCTTTCCAAGAGTTGCACCTTTTGCTTAGGTCGATTCCCATTGATGACAAGAAAAGAGGAGTTAACAATTTCCTCTAAATTAATTGACTGAAGAAGCTTAGAGTCTCTCCTCACCTACATTATAAGAACTTTGGTCACAAACCAGAAAAGAAAAAAAGAAAAATAAACTTACGTGCAATTCACTGAAATCAAGGTTTACCCATTACCAAACAATAACTAAGCATGGTTATGGAGCAAAAATCAACACCTTCAATAAGTACTGAAAATATGAGCTTCTGCGATGTTGGTTCTTATTTTTGTGGACAATTCTATCAAGCACGCCTAATTCCGATTGGAGTTGACCAAGGAAAGATTGCAATCGCGCCTCAATTGTTTGAACTTGAGCATCCATGTCCTCAACTGATCAAAGATATATGTGAGCAATAACATGTTATTAAAGAATTCAGACACATCATGTGAGGAAAAAAAATCATACCCTTGTCAATGTGATATGCAATTTTTCAAATTCGAAGGAACTCTATGATGATACATGTAGGAACAATTGCCTACCAAAACAAAGACGCAAAAAACAAGATAAAACAATTCAGTCAATACATGCAAAATACTATCCAGCAAATTTTGGAAAGATGAGAGGTTTCACCAAAACCATAGTACAACAATTAAGAATGCTTCAAAAGCATCAAAACAAATTTTATGGAGCTACGAATGGTCTTTGGTAATGTATGGCCTTCGGTTTTGATGTATAGTGCAAAAGATGGTGAGATATATGATCAATAAAAAGTTGAAGAAAAGAGAGCAAGGCTTACATAAATCTCGATTGATGCTTAAACTATTATGTTAGGGTATGTTAGGGTGCGTTTGATATGCAAACTACATGGGACAGGACGGGACAAAAAAAATAGTTTTATGTTTGGCATGCCATGGACAAAAAAAACATGGAACAAGGTCAGACTATTTTTATTTTTAGTGGGACAAATCTTCATTTCTTGTTCCACCAAAAAAGGTGGAACAACATGGGACTAAAGTTAAAATAACAATATTTTGATTGATTTGTTGTCATTTTACAATCATTATGTGATATAAAATAACATTGAACAACATTTAGGGGTAATATAGTCATTTTAATAGTTTTGCCTTGTCCTGTAATAGTCGTACCAAACATAGGACAGCAATTAGTCCCGTCCCGTCTCAGTACCAAATACTGCCTATCAACCCGAGGATCAAATATGTTGTGTTGGCCTAAACGGCATGCTTAGGAAACAGGGATTGACGCTCATACAGTTAAGCACGATGAGAACAAAAGGGCGATGGTTTCAGTTTGGGTCTTTTTAAGGGAACAAGAAACCCGATTGTGTTCTTGTGCTTAAAGAAGATCTCATTACCCATAGTGTTGGCTTCGATTTTAGAAACACTTAAGGTATTTGCCTATGAAATTAGCTATTGCATGACTCCGTTAGTCCATCATGTGTTTCATATAATAATATTTAGGGTCTTGACCAATGACAATCATGAGTTTCATATGTAAAATTGCAAAGCTATGGGAGACCAGCCAAGTGAATTAGCTACTACACATTCAAGTGAGGGTAAATCATCACTTAACTACTGCACATTTATAGGTTTGTTCAACTATATTATAGCTACTGAAATTGTGTTAATATACATAAAAAACTAATGGGATTAGAACAAAAAGCAGTGGATGATAACTTGAATATTAATCACAGAATGAAGAACTAAAACTCCAAAGATAGGCTTGATTGATTCGATCAACAACTAGATCAATTAATAACAATAGTATTCATTTAACTTTAAACAAACATAAAAAGTATAGAACTTATGCCAWGAACAGCAAAACTTCAGTTGAAACTCATGAACAAAAAAACTTACTTGTGCAGTTGAAGAGTCAATCTAAGAGAAATCAACAATGCAAGCTTCTGAAAGTTTCTGCAGCAAATTACTTTCCTCTACCTCTTTTCCCGTACCTAGGCTGGGATTAAAGAAATAAGAAATATCAATCTTACTACCATGGTATAGATAAGTTTGATGACATACACAACAACTTACCATGAAATGCATAATGAACCTATCCTCTACCACAAGACAGCAAGATGCATCCACACCCATTCTATTTGTAGCTTCCAAAAATCTGATATTCAAGTGGTTTGATCATTGTCACTCATTTTAGTTACAATCTCAATTACCAAAAGTAATTTAGGCAAATAATGGCGTGAAAACAAGTCAGGAAGGAGAAGGCAGAAACTACAAGCACACACTCTTTTGGTTACCCATTTTAGTTACAATCTCAATTACCAAAAGTAATTTAGGCAAATAATGGCGTGAAAACAAGTCAGGAAGGAGAAGGCAGAAACTACAAGCACACACTCTTTTGGTTACCCATTTTAGTTACAATCTCAATTACCAGTGCACTAAGAGAAATGATGCAAAAAGAACAGGCGCAAAACAAGTAGAATCAGTCACTATAACCCCTCTTTGTGCAAGGTGCAACTAACAGATACATCATCAAGAAAGAAGTTCCATAAAAAAATTGAAACAGTTAGATTTGACAATGAAACTTCTATAATAATAATATATAATAATAGAACAAATGTACAAATTCTTTTCCTAAAAGACATTAATATAATCAAAAACAGTCTTTTATGTTTTTCAGAAACTGCTATGCACCTAAAGGAATGAATAACTATGCAGAACTTGCAAGAAGGTAAGCTTGGATTGAAAAATAAATAAGAATYCACCATATTTCAGCCTATGCAATTTTGCKGTCACAAACCACAAAGGACCAATTTCACAGCTTCATTATTAGGTTTTGCAATCAAACAAAGAATTAGAAACTTCAAAAATAAAATAAGTAATAACCCTAGTTCCCTAACCTCACAAGTCACAACTCACAAGAGAGAGGCAGACGGGCGACGGCAGTGAGCAGGCGATAGTCGAGACTCGAGAGCGAGGCGAGAACGAGAGTCGATTTCTGTGGTGAGTTCTGTGAGTGAGGGATGCGAGAGCGAGGCGAGAGACTCGTGAATCGTGAACTAAATCGATTTCTGTTGTGAGTTCTGTGAGTGCGAGAGGCGAGAGCGAGGCGAGGTCGAGGCGAGTGAAGTGAGCCGTGACGGAGGATGATGGACGAATTGCAGTGGACTGTGGTAAGCGGAAACGGTAATATTCTTAGGCCCAAAATGAAAACTGAAGCTTTAGAGGATTTTGATGCCCCTTGGGCTTTATGCTGCCTTGGGCCGTCACCCTCTGGGCCTATGCCCAGGGCCTGCCCTGGGTGGTAAGTGAAAACAATCAATGAAAAAACCTAAGGAGATTTGGAATAAGACCAGAAAGGGTTAAAAAACTAGAAGTTTGAGTGAGCTGCACACTCACCACTGAAGACCCTGCAACATCAATGAATTTGACCTCAACAAGGTTAGATCTTCACCAACTCCCACATTTAAGTTCTTGACAGATGCATGGAAGAATTATCGAGAAGATTGGAAATAGAAGCAAAAAGAAAGGGTTTTTAGAAAAGGGAAAAATATGTAATTTGTAGAAGAGGGCTTTAAAAAAAGAGAGAGAAAGCCGAAAAATGGCCAAAGTCCAACTCTAGATGCGTAGGGACCATTTTAACCACCGGTTTTCTATCTCCACCTCTCCTATTTTTTTTAGGTTATTCTAACGTCATCCCTCCTAAATATTTTAACCTACATTTCTATACCCCTTCTATACAAAAAGACAACTAAAATCCAAAATTAAAATATTTTCAATTAGAAAAATTGCATTAAAATAAAATCAACTTTCACCTGATTTCTATTTTGGGGAACCAACTTTCACCTGATTCCTATTTTGGAAAACCAACTTTCAAAATCGTCATTTTAGGAAACCAACTTGCACTTGATTCCTATTTTGGGAGGCTAACTTGCAAAATAATTATAGAAAAAAGGGAAAATTACATCAAAATTGAACCAACTTTCACCTGATTCCAATTTTGGGGAACCAACTTTTAAAATCGTCATTTAGGGGTCTCTATCAAACTTTTTGTTTATTTAAGGGTCTGGTCGATCTGTTGAACATGTAACAGGTAATTTAAGGGTCTCTATCAAACTTTTGGTTGGATTTGCCAAATTTGATTTAAACTTTAATATTGACACAGATTGGTTAGATATAAAAATCTTTAATGTGATATTTAATATTTATTTTTTATTGCATCAATTAAATTTTTTCTATTAAATTGATTTTTTATTGCATTAGTAAAAAACAATTTTTATCGTGGTAATTTGGATTTTTTTTCAAAAAAATCTTCAATTTGATATCTGAATTTAAAAAAACGAGATTTGAAATGAAAAATAAATTTTATTTGCATTAATTTTTGAAAAAAAAAACAAATTTTAGTTATTTTTCTATAATTACTTTGTAAGTTGGTTCCCCAAAATAAGAATCAGGTGCAAGTTGGTTCCCCAAAATAGGAATCAGGTGCAAGTTGGTTCCCCAAAATGACGATTTTGAAAGTTGGTTCCCCAAAATAGGAATCAGGTGCAAGTTGGTTCCCCAAAATGACGATTTTGAAAGTTGGTTTCCCAAAATAGGAATCAGGTGAAAGTTGATTTCATTTTGGTGCAATTTTCCCTTTTCAGTTTTAATCTTTTATATTTTAACTTTTAACTATTTAACT